>NW_006399937.1:6454181-6456811 GCF_000299155.1 Elephantulus edwardii | reverse complement strand
TGTTACCAAATTTTGCATTCTAGTCACCCATTATTATCAATGCATCTTGATTGCATGTTTGATCAATCTCAAACTGTAAAATGGGGTAAAAATCTTCTATCTCCTCTTCCTTGGCTCTGGTTGTTGGTGCATATATCTGAATGATAGTGGTATTCACTGGCCTTCCTTGTATGCGTATGGATATTATCCTATCACTCACAATATTGTTCTTCAAGATGGAGCTAGTAATGGCTTTCTTAACTATGAAAGCAACTCCATTTTTCCTCACCTTTTCATCTCTAGAGTAATATATCATATGATCATCTGACTCAAAATGCCCCATGCCAGTCCATCTCATCTCCCCAATGCCTAGTATGTCAATATTTATGTGTTCCCCTTCTTCCTTAACAATATCTAATTTTCCTACATTCATGGTTCTCACATTCCACGTTCCAATCACTAGTGTCTGCTTACAACTGTTCCCCTTCCTTTGTATTTCCATACCTTAAAGCTCAACCTCAGTTTCCCTTTCTTTTATCTACATGTGTTCTGTTGTGCACAGGGTTTTTGGAGGCCTGCTATTTCAGAACTTGATGGTTAATCCTTCTTCCTAGTCGGTCTTAATCTGAATGTTCAGATTTAGAGAAGTATCATATCAGACAGATCAGTGGTTTACAGACAAGTGAAAGATATATCCCTTATTGTGGAGTTAACCATTTGTATCAGTGTTGTCCCTGCTCTTGCCACAAGTGTCTTTACTCACTTATTTCCCTGTTCCACCATCCTCCATGATCTCCATCCACTTCTACCCACTCCCTTCAACATCCATCTCCCTTTGTCCCGCCCTTGATCTGATATCTTATATCTGAAGCTTTCTTGGCTTCGTGATTCCAAATACATTGGCTTCTGACAGTTTCTTATGCTGTGACCAGTGTCTCTTAAGTTCAGTGGCAATGCTTTCTGAGCAAAGGTGATGTGTCCTGTAGAACTGAAGATGTGGGTGGAGGGTTTCAAAGTCCCTTGGTGTCCCTCTTCTCTGCCTGTCGGGATTCCTTTCTTCCTTCCTCTATGCAGCCTTAGAATGGATTTTTTGTTATCATAAGGGAACAGCCATTCAATCTTTATGTAAAATTTGAACAATGATTCTCAAGAGATTACAAATCATCCTTTGGTGTTTGTCTGTTTGTTTTTCTATTTCTTCTTTTCAATCTTTGTCTCTCTTATTCTTTTTCAGCCAAAATATGTGGCATTTAATAATCTAATGGAGTAATTCTTAAATCCTATATGTGTTTGAAAAAATTTTTTAGTTTGAATTTGTAAGTTCAGAAATTAGACATACTTCTCTTACAATTACTATTTAAGGCAAACGTAGAAATCCGGTTTGTCTCTCTTGGGACTGTGCTTTGAGTGTTATCTACTTGATATCATCCTGTAGGTATACTGGCCCTACTTTCTCATTTGTTTGCTGAGCTACTAGCATCAAGTAATTCACTTTCTCACCAGTCCTCTGCATGAAGCAATATACTGCATATTTCAGTAACTTAACAAGTATGTATTATTTTTCCTTTGTTTAAGCCTTCTCATAGTCATTTAAAGACTCCTTTCCCTTTGATTTACCTCTGAAATGAATATTTCTAATGCCTTTTATGATGTAGCCCTGTGAATATAATTGTGAATTATGCAAATCTAAGGTTGGCAATTAAAATATGAAGTCTGACTTTTATAAACATAATGAAATTGTGAAAATGCCTATACTTTAACTTTTTTCAAGAGTTACAGAATTCCAAAGTTGGCAAGCTAAATGAGCTGTGTTGATATTATTATTATAGCCACATGACAGTGCCACTACAGCTGGTAAACAGAGGTATCTGCCATCATTTGACAATATTAAATGTATAAAGCATATTTCAAAATAAGTGTTGCTTTCAGAATTCTGTATCTCAAATAAAATACAACCATTTTATATGTAAATGATAAAAAATTGGTTCTCTGAAGTTCTTCATAATGGGTAAACAGGAGCAAGAAATGTATGTGTTGGATAGGCGATTGATATGGAAAGTAGAGAACCCAATGTGGAAGTGATGTCAGAGTACAAGATTAGATATGGAGATGGAAGGAATTAAAGAACGCATGATAAAGCACTTAACAGAATGAGAAGGGAATAGACAAGGAGATGCAAAAGCTGGAAGTGCAGAGAGAGGAAATTGGGAACACAGTAGGGGCTCTGGACGCTCACAGAGAATCAATTATTAGCCCACAAACAGTTCTCACCTGGGTTCCTGGGCTTCTAAATGCAGTCAGCCAAATAGAAACAGTGCTTATAGCTATAGTACTTGTGTACAAATACTATAGTACAAATGGAAATAGTGCTCATAGTGTAGCCTTGCCTCCTGCTTAGTTGTTAGAAGAGCTTTGAGATAAGAGTACTTAATTGGCTCCTTTTTATGTTGTAGATTAGGACCACTAAAGTCCTTCCAAGCTTTTCTTGAATGAAGTGTATAGTCCTTGGTTTTAGTCCTAAGTCCATGATCCACCTTGAGTTGGTTTTTGTATATGGAGTGAGGTGTGGATCTTGTTTTAGTCTTCTGCATACAGCTTTCCAATTTTGCCAGCACCATTTGTTAAAAAGGCTGTCATTTCCTCACTTAACT
>NW_006399937.1:6433281-6453026 GCF_000299155.1 Elephantulus edwardii | reverse complement strand
ACAGGAATCCAGAATTAAGGTTGCATAGAGAAGTGTACTAGGGGTGGGGGGTGGGGCGAAGGGACGTGGGAATTGTATACTAATAAAGGAATTGTTTTTCCTTTTTTTTTTCTCTCTTCGGAGGGGGAAGCGAGCTGGTGGGGAGGGTTGGGAAGGGAGAAAATTGTGGCAATGAATGAATGGAAATCCAAAACCTCTGTAGAAAAAAATAAAATAAAATATAAAAAAAAGAGTACCTAATTGGCTCCAATACATAATTGGATTTTATTCTTCTCCTATGTCAACTGAGACTCTCCCCTTTTTCTTGTTAAGATGTAAAATTTCTTCTTTGGTTTTTTCCTGGATTGTGTTCCTAGTTTTCCTCAAATATCCCTGTAGGCTTCTGTATTCTATATGTTTAATGATACTCTTTATCATTAGTAAGTATTTTTGGAGTTTTAGGGAAATGAAAATAGTCAACATGAACAGATATTAGCTAAGAGGTTGGGAGTTCAAGTCCCTCCACAAACACCTCAAAAAGAAGGTCTGCCAATTTACTTTAAAAATAGATCAGCCATTAAAAATCTTACAAGTATGTTTCTACTCTGACACCTGTGGGGTTATTATTAGTCAGATTTAACTCAAAGGCAACTACAAAAGTGAAGACTTTTTATCAAGATTTGCCTTTAACACTTTACTCTAACAACAATATACCCCATCTCCTACCTCTACAGGAACGACATCTAAACGTTTTACTTTTTATTTGACAAGGACTTATATACCAAGTTTTTTATGAGACTATATTTTAAAATATTTTTAATATATATTCTTATTTAATTAGGAGTTTATGGACAGGCTGCTAATGAATGTGTGACTTTAATCCTTCTATTTTGCTTTGTTCCAAATGTTACATAGCTTCATAGATCTTTACTTGTTGTGTTCTTATATCAAAGGTCTTGCACGGAAACACAATGTTTAATCTAAAAATATACTGTGATATTATGCACAAATAGCTTTTGAACTTTATGCGTTACCCCTTTTAAATGTTAATTTGCACAGTCTCTGAACAACTGTGAAAAGGCAAGTGTTAATATTGCAGCTGCTTCAAGTTCCTAGTTGGATAAGGACTTTTATATAATTTATGAGTGGAATAATGCATCTTATAGTTATCTGAAATATGACATTATAGAAGTATATTATCTTTATTAATCAATTGGTTCTTAAACTAAGGTTTTCATTGATTAAAATACTCAATTTTTAAAATTAGTTAGGACCAGAGTTAATGCTCTCTTAAGTTTTCCCACATGAATCTAAGTTTTAGAATTAAATATGCTCGAGCAGTGGGTGATAACAAATAATATGATAAATATTTTGGTAGAGGTATGATTGCTACAAAATTTATTAGTATGAAAGTATTACCTTGAAGGAGTCGTTTGTAATAGAAATATAAGGTAACAAAATTTACAAGATGTAAGGTTGAAAACATAGAGAGAGGTCAGTTGGCCTATTAGTTAGACAGAAATTTATGCTGCCAAGCCAAATGTGGGTGATTTTAATCGGTGACCCTCAGGACTGATATTAATTGTTTTTGGTTTTAATTGTTATGTTCTTATATTCCAAGGTCTTGCATGGAAACACAGTGTTGAATCTAAAAAGATACTGTGTTATTATGCATAAAAAGCTTTTGAACTCTTTGTGTTACCCCTTTTAAATGTTAATTTGCACAGTATCTCGGCAAATGTAAAAGATAAGTGTTAATATTACAGATTCTCCAAGTGGTATAGCACTTCTTTTTGGGATAGCACTGGTCTGTCCATTTGCTGTACAGAGGTAACTCATGGTTGCTGTGATTTGACACTGATATGTCAAATGCGATGATGGTTACCCATGGTGGACAGTGTTTGGTTGAGCTCCCCAATTAAAACAAACATGGAAGCAAGAGTGGCATCCACATCCGAAATAGCATGCCTCCGGAAACCCTATGAATTTGGAGAAACAATGAAAGTTATACAAGTGTTCAGGTCTTTCGTTCACAGGGTCACTATGAGTTGTCTACAACTTGGTGGCACCTTACAACAATAACAATGTTGATAAAGTTACGAATGATAGACAAAGAATGAGGAAAAAGTGACATGCTCTGTATATTGATCTAGTTTTAGATTTGATCAAGGAATGAAATGTGTCAGCTTGTCACAGTTTTGTGCAGAGACTGTGGTTGGAATGGCAAGTTCCTTTGGAGAAAGGTGGATTATAATTGAAATTGTTTTCCTCTTCTTCACAAGATCAAAATAAAATACAGAGTTTGGCTTCAACATCTGTGCTTTTTTAAAAAATGGTGTTGCAGAGATTGAATCTAGTTGGTTCACGGTATGTGCTCATGTTACAAAGGCGTAAAAAGTAACAGTGTAGTGTTTATTGTTATTACTATTGTTAAGTGCAGTCAAATTAGGTCCAATGAAGTGACTCTATGAACAACAGAAAAAAACATATCCCTTTCTGGTGATGTCTTCACAAATCCTGCTGTGTTTTAGTGGATTGTTGGAGGCTCTGTGTCAATCCATTATATGTAAAATATATAATTTTATTTGTTTTTCATCCCCTTCTTCATTGAAGGTGACCATCCTTGCTTTAAACAAGTATTCTGGATTTTTAAAATTTTAATAAACTTTTTAAAGTAAAAATCTACAAAGCACACTTGTTTCCTATTCAATAATTTACACTCATTATGTTTCATGATATTGATTACAAACCCTATAGAGAGCAACTTTCTTCTCACTTTCTCCCCAATTTTCCCCATCGGTTCTTTTTTACTATCCTTTCTTTTTTCAAATTTTTTATTATTATTAATTTTAATGAAAATTTAGAGACTTTGGATTTCCATTCATTCATTGTTGCACTTTTCTCCCTGCCCACTCCTCCACCCAGGACACGCTTCTCTTTGAAAAGTAAAGAAAAACCCAAACCAAAAAAGTTCTTTCTTTGCTTTACAATCCCTCCCCCCAGGTCCATTCCACTATGCATTTCGTTCTGGACTCCTATCATGACAATTATACCTAATCACATATCCCTTTTAAACAATTTCCTCCCTCATCTGTTTCAATGCAGCATCCATCATTTATCCCATCTTTCTCAGTCTCCCCTCAACCCCGATGTCAGTTCTGGTTTACAACAGTGGTTCTATGCAGTATTTATCGTTCTGTGACTGAGATATTTCACTCAGCATAATGTCCTCCAGGGTCACCCATTTTGAATAATATTGCATGAGTTCCTTGTTTTTCAATGCTGCATATTATTCCTTTGTGTGAATATACCACACATTCTCTATCCGTTCATTTGTTTATGGGCACTTAGGTTGTTTCCAACTCGTTGCTACTGTGAAAGTATTCTAGATTTAAATAAGTATTCTTTTAAGACAGATAAGGTTGTCTTTTCCAAGTCCATAGTATATCCAATATGTTTTGTTAACATTCAATGATCAAAGGCATCAATTACTTTTAGTCATATTTAATTCACTGTACAGTTTTCACATGCATCTGTAGCAATTGGAAATAATGTGGCTTTGATCAGGTGTACCTTAGTTCTCAAAATGACATCCTTGCTCTTTAGTACTTTTAGAATCTTTCATAGAAAATCTGCCCAATTTAATTTCCTGATTGCTTCTTCCATGGGTAACATTATACTGTGGATAAAAGTAAAATGAAATGTTTGACAAGTTCTTTTTTTCCCCATTTGATATTATTTATTGGGAATAAGCTGCCAATACCTCAAGCTGCATTCAGAACAAGAAGGACAGAGAAGAAGGAATATCTTTGCTGACATCAGGTAGATCCTGACTAAGAGTTAAAAATAGAAGACATATACTGACCTGTGTTTTATTGACTTTGCAAATGCATTCAAAGGTATGGATCATAGTAAATTATTAATAACATTGAGAAGGATGGGCTTTTCAGAACACTAAACTTTGTTGAATGTAAATCATACTCAGACCAACATGCAGTATATTTAACAGAATGAGGTAATAGTGTATAGTTTAAAATAAAGAAAAATGTATAAAGATTTTATCCTCTCACCATACTTCAATCTGTATGAGAAACAAATAATTTGAAAAGCTGGGTGATGTGAAGAAGAATGTGACATCAATATTAGGGAAAAATCCATCAACAATATGCATTATAAAGATGATACAACCTTGCTAGCAGGATCTGAAAATGAACTGAAGCATGTACTGCAGACAATAAAAGACTATACCTTTAGAGATGAGTTATACTTCAAAACCAAGAAAATACACGTTTCCAAAACTGAAACAATAAGCAATATCGTGGTAAATGGGGGAAAGATTGACATTGTTGATTCAATTTTACTTAGATCTACCATCAACATCCATGGAAGCAGTAGGCAAGAAATCAAACGGCATATTCCATTGGACAAATCTACTATGAAGGGTTTCTTTAAGTGACCAAAGGTGTCATTGTAAAGAATAAATTGTATTTGATGCAAGCTGTGGTATTTTCAATTGCTTCATATACATGTGAAAATTGGATAATTAACAACGAAGACAGAAGGAGAAGAGAGTTGATGTCTTTGAATTTTCCTAGGATGGTCCATTTCTCAAGGTTTTTTTTTTAATACTTTTTTAAAGTTTTATACTGTTTACTTTCAAAATTTATATGAATTGTTTTTCACACCAGATCTTTCTAATTTCCATTACCCATCACATTTGTGCCTCAGTTCTCTTTTTCATGAGGTATATTTTAAGCAGTGGCATAGCTGGATTATATGGTATTTCTAGGTTCAGCTTTCTGAAGAAATGCCAAGCTGACTTTCAGAGTGGTTGTACCATTTTACAATTCCACCAACGGTGTATTGTTAAGAAATACTTTTTTTTTTTGTCAAGACTAATTGTAAGCTTTTATAGTTGAGTAAGTCACACAGTGCAAAGAAAGGTCCATTGACACTTTTGGTACAGGGATTGCTGGAAGCCACAAAGATTAAGTTCACTGGATATTCCGTATATACATGTGATAAGGAACACCCAAACAGAATATGTGCTCTTAGGTGAGTCACTCTGAATCCCAATGCACTTACGGAGTATCAGCTCTGCAAATTGGACAAGTTCGATTTGCCTTGAGCCATTTGTCAATACACTTGGCATGGAACTCGTGGTTACAGGGTAAGACTCTAAGTAGCTGCCTTGATACAAAATCACACATGCATACTACACACAAAGTCTGTGGGTTCTTGTGTGTCAGGAAGTGTGAGGATGGTGCAGAACAGAACAGGGTTCAGATCTTTTGTTCATAAGGTCACTATGAATCATGCTCAAAGCAATAGTACCTAACAACAACAACAACAACATCCTTTGATAATAGTGATGTGCTGAAGTCTACTACCACTATTGTGGTGTTACCTATTTCTTTCTTCAAATCTGTTAACGGTTTTATGTATTTTTCAGGTCTATCATTTTGTGCATAAATGTTGACCAAGGCTATGTCTTCTTGATCTGTTGTGCCTTTTAATCAGTATGCAATGCCCTTCTTTATCTTTTATGGTGTTTTTCATTCCGAAGTTCATTTTATCAGATATTAGTATTGACACTCCTGCTTTTTTGTAGTTGCCATTTGCTTGATATATTTTTTTCCAAGCCTCTGATTTTGAATCTTTCTCTTAATTTATCAGGTGTGTCTCTTGTAGGAAACATATTGATGGGCTTTTCTTTTTTTCCTTTTTTTAAAAAAAATCCATTCTGTACTCTTTTTCTCTTGATTGGTGCATTTCGTCCATCCACATTAAGTGTGATTATTGTCAGGCCAGGTTTTACTCTTGTCATTTTGCCCTGTTTCTTTTTCTGTTCTTTCTGGTTACTATGGTCCATCCACTTTCCTTTGGCATCTCTATGTGAAGGACTTAAAAATTCTTGTATTTCTTGAGTTCCTTCTTTTATGCAAAAGATCTGATTTCTTTTTTGTATTTGATAAAGAATTTGCTGGTATAGGATTGAGAAAACAGAGTTTAATCTAATTGTTTTCCTTTTGTAGGTGACTGGGGTTTTTTTCATGCTTTTGGTATTCTATCTTTATCTTTTAATTTGGAGAATTTGACTTTGGTGTGTTCTTTTGGGGTCTAGTCTATTTGATATTTGTTGTGCTTCTTGAATGTCGCTTTTCTAGTCTTAAAAATACTGGGGAAATTTTCTTCTAGTATTTCTTCCACATTTTTCTCTGACTTCTCTGTCATTCCCACATCCTAGAATTCCAAGCATATGTATGTTGTTCCTTTTTATGCTGTCCTACTTAATTCTAATGTTTTCTTCATTTTGTTTACATTTCATCTCTAATTTTTCTTCTAGCGTGTTTCCAGTGAGACTGTCTTCCAGCACACTGACTCTCTGATCCATCTCTTCAGTTCTAATTTTTTGTCCCACCAGTGTATTGGATGTTTCTACTATTTTAGTTTTGACTGCATTTTCATGCTATTCTGTTATTTCCAGTACAGTGTTAGCTGTACTCTCTCTGTTTTGTGTTTAATTTTTTAAGTTTTTGTACCTCTTTATACTATCTTTTTTTTCTTTGCATTTACTTCCATAGCTATTCAAGTTACTCCTCATCAATATGTTTTTTTCTGGATTGCTGTCTCTGGGGTATTTGCTGTCTTAATGACTTCTATTCTTTCCCCCATAATTTGCATCTTATTTTGTAGCTGTTCAATAATTCTACATCAACATATTTCTGTTGGTTCTCTCTATTTGAGGTGTTCATTGGGTCTGCTTTTTTAGGAGAAGTCTTCTCAATTATTGGCTATGCATCTGAGAGCTGGACAATGACTAAAGATAATGGAAGAAGAATTGATTTCTTTGAGTTGTGGTGCTGGAGAAGATTATTGAATATATTCTGGACCACCAAGAGAATAAACATGTCTGTCCTGTGGAGGATGAAACCATGTTTCCTCCTGGAGGCAAGGATTTTGAAATTCCACCTAATGTACTTTGTGCATGTTTCCAAGGGAGGACCAATCCTTGGAGAAGGACATGTGCTTGGAAGGGTAAAAGGGTCAATACGGGAGAAGAAGACTCTGTGTGAGATGAATTGACACAGTGACTGTGGCAATGGGATCAGATATGTTCAGAGAGGGTGAGATATGCTCAGGATAGTGCAGGGTTCAGAGCCAGTTTTCATAGGTTCATTATGAGTCATAGTTTACTCAAAGGCTTGTAAAAATTATCATTACTACAGCATATGATGGGTTTCAAAAGATCTTAAAATATATGAATCTTCTTGTTTTAGAGAAGAGGTCTCCAAGTCATGAAATTATTTTTTATTTTTATTTTTTTAAATGCTAAGGATTCAATAGGATCAATCCAGTAGCAGTTTTTTGCTGAAGGTTCTGGTAGTGACCTTGAGAATCTGGACAGGCAAAAAACAACTACCTTAAGTAGTGTCATATTTCACATTTTGGATGGCACCAGTAATTTTCACTCAAGAATTGATTTAAAAGTTGTGAGTATGAATTTGCAAGTTATAGGCAAAAAGAAAAGCCTGGCATTTTCAGATGCTTATATTTTCTAATTTTAAAACACTTAGTGCCCTTTTGTTTTGTTCAAATTCATGTCTCTTGGTTTATGTACAGGTTCCACATGAGTTTATTAAGTGTTCTGAAATTCTTATTTTTCTCAATATTTTCCATAACTTATTTAGACAGTCAAATTGCCTTGTACAATCAATACAACAGAAACCAAAATCTTTCTGGTATTCTGTTTCCAGGTTAGATGTAGTGATCGATGATAATATCTACATTGGTATTCCTCATTCCATGTCTCTACTTAATCAGTTGAACTTCTGATTGTTTTTTAGTTACTTTCAGTAAAATTTTATTTTATATGGTTTCATGGTGTTATACCATAAGTTCTGCATTATTGTGCATCACTTAACTTTGGAATGAGCAATAATATGTATCTCTTACTGTTGTTGGCCAGGTAGTCATTTTCTTAAAACTCATCATCAAGAAGATGACGCTTCTCTAGTCACAGTTTCGTGCCTTACCTGAGGGGTTCATTTCCCACCTCTATTTCATACAACATTCTACTGTTATTCATAAGGTTTTTTTCTTGGCTATTTTTCCCCCCACAAATGGCTAGTCAGCATCTTCCTACCAATCTCTGTTAATCTGGAAGCTCTGCTTAGATTTGCCCACTGTGGGTTACCCTACTGATGTTTGAAATATCAGTTGCTGAACTTCCAACAAAGCAATAACGCCAAAGCCACCACAGTATGAAAGAAATCAACAAATGAGTAGTGTATTCCAATTTTAAAAGAACAGAATTAAAGGCATGGAACCTGACACACTTACCTAAGCACAGAAATAGTGAAATTTCAAAGCCAGTCTCCAACAGTTTGAAAGGGCTTCTCTTAGGCTGAGCTTTTGAGGGAGAGTGAAGGATCCTCCCAATGCAAGGGTAATTGCAGAGGGATAAATGAATGGAAAGAGAATGTGAAATTATGCTCTCTACGAAGTATCCTGATTCAAGTATTATTGATCAGAGTTGCTTGAATCATTGAGGAGAGCCATCATTTAAAACATTATCATCAGCAGCATGAAATGACTACAGATAGAGGAAAATTTTCTTTATGAGTTTTGCTTTTCTTGTTGTCTGGCCAAATTTTTCAGCCTTATATCATAATTTCATGAAGCTCAGGATTTAATATTTTTGAATACCACAAAGTTTGACAGGTCTTCTCTATCATTCCCCCCTCATGTTTGCCTTTTTTTATTTTCAGCTCCAACAGGTGCAGATTTTCCAAAACGAATGTTAATTGCCTATTTACTGTCTCACGGCTTGTTCAATTTACTCACGGCTCATTTCCTATTCAGAAACCAGCAGCAGTTTGTCTCTCATTTACTGTCATAATCGGTTCAGGTTCTAAGAAAAGCAGATTAGAAAGAAAAGAATGACTCTTCCAAAAATCCACCTTCATCCACAAAATCTCTCACCATGCTCAAAACTATCAGAGTCCTGTTGGAAAGTACAGAGCAAGAAGAAACAGGGAGGAAAAAATATCCTCCAAGCAAAAAACACACAAAAAAACCACCATGTCTGGGATATTTCCCCTAGAGCAAGTTATTAAGAAACAAGGAAACAACGTCTCTGAAGATCCAACATTTTTGTTTTTAATAATTTTTTATTATGTGCTTCTAACAAAAGTTTATAGAAAAATTAGAGTTTCATTCATTCATTGTTGCCCATTTTGAACTGTGGTGCTGGAGAAGAGTATTGAATATGCCATGACTGCTAGGAGAACAAACAGGTTTGTCCTAGAGAGGTTGAAACCAGGCTGCTTCTGGTGACAACGATTCTGAAGTGTCATCTGACATACTTTGGGCATGCTGCAAGGAATTTTTCAAGAAGGACATGCTTGAAAGGGTGGAAGGACAGCAAAAGAGAGGAAGACCCTTGATAAAATGGATTATTCAGTGGCAGGGATAATGGAGATAGGTGTGTCAGAGACAATAAGGTTGGCTCAGAATAGAGCAGGGTTCAGAGTTGTACATGGGGTCACTGTGAGTCACAGAATACTTGATGGTACATTAACAACAAGAGCAACAATTTTCATCCATTCAAGAGCTTTCCTGAGTTTATCCCTACTACTTAGCAACTCAGTAATATATTTTAGTTTCATTTCACTGATTTCATTGCCCAGAATCTTTTATTACATTTGTTCTGATGGTTAATCAAAGGGAAGAAGATAAGCAGAAAGCAAAAGCTACAACTCAACATGTGAGAAACGTTTAAGATTTCACCAAGTAAAGCTCAGAGATGATGTAAAAAGTGGTTTCCATAAAGGTCAAAGATGGAACTTTAAGTCACCAAACTATTAATTTGCAGTTAAGAACTCAGAACTCAGGTCTATATAAACGTTTACTTTCCCTTTGCATAAATAGCGTTGTCATGGTTATGAATGCTTTTTAATAATTTATCAATTTATACTATTTTTTCTTTTCATTAGCTATATTAAACAATAAAAACCAAACAGTATGTCAACTTCTGTATTATCAGTGAACATACATTCACTTTAACAAATAGAGAATTGGTAAAAAGTTCTATAGTTTTTGCATTATATTTTCAAACATAAAAGTTGTATTGCTTAGTTTCTGGTGTCATGCAATCCTCTTATATTAGATCTAACCATTATGCGCCTCACATGTGAACTTCATCATGAACAGTGGTGAATGAGGCTTGAGAAAGAACTTTACCATGGAGTTTGAGTTGATTGGAATATTAATATATGTGGAACTACTTTGACTTTGATCAGAGAAGGCTACAGCTTAAGTGATCAATAGAGAGAACTGCTTAGAGTTTTTCTGTCCAATGTGATAGTCACTTGTTATACTATTTAAATTTAAATGAGTAAAAATTAAATTAGATTTACAAATTAGTCACAGTAGCCTATTTAATGTGTTCAATAGGCTATGTGACACATACCAGTAGCATTACGTGAAGAGGTATAAACTAATTCCATTATTAAACAAAACATTTCTATTTGACATGTACATACAAAGTAGCTCAGCTTTCAGAGAGAACACTGAATATTTATGTTCTGAAGTGGATATAATTGTTTTCATCTCGATTGAGAACCTCCTCTATCACCATCTAATAGAACACCATATCTTCTCATTGGAGCAGGTTACCAGACAAAGGAATTGCCTAGTGCAAAAATGTCTTTGTTATATTTAGAGGCTTAATTTTCAATTGTATTTGTTCAATACTGTCAAATTGGAGCCATCCCCATAGCTGACCCTCCAGTGGGTTTTCAGAGGCAGTTAAATTGTATGAGAGGAGATTGATTATCCTTCTCCTGCAGGGCAGCTGGTAAATTTGAAACATGAACCTTCAGGATTTCAGCGAAGCTTCTTATCAGTAGGCCATCAGACGAATGTATGTTAACGTGCAACCATTTCTTATAAGAAATCACCATATCCTGCATTTTAGTGAGATCCTGTATACTAACTCTTCAACTTGCAATTTTAGATTATAAGATCATATTTATTTCTTTATAAAGTCAGTTAATTTAGAACACACTGCAAACACTAGTTTGTTCTACTACCTGTTTTTCCAAGAGCTATTTTTCAATGGTTTTATAAAAATTTGCAAATCTTAGTTACTGTTTTACTTTTCATTTTCTGTTTTAATCTAGCTACCTAAGATGCCCTGGTTGTATATATGTCAGGCTGCTAATCAATAAGTTGGTGGTTCAAATCCACAGACTTTCCATAGGAGAAAGATGAACAGTCAGTCTATTCCCCTGAAGATTTATAGTCTCTGGAACTAGATGACCTTTAACCTGGAATTAACACAATGATGTGAGTAAGGTTCTTTGATTTCTCAGTCTACACTTCTTGATTTTAAGACTTGGCTATTTTATTGAAAAAAGCAAAGCAAAACTAATTAAGGGTTTTTATCCCCAAAAACTGTGATTTTAACAAAAGTTTACAGAAAAATTGAATTCTCATTCCTTAATATGTTGCACATTTTCCTCCCTACTTGCCTCCAGTTGATTTTTTTAAATGTTCTTTTTTTTGTTGCACAATTTCCTTTCTCACTCTGCCTCTCCCAAACCACTTTGCTATGCATCTCTTATTCTGGACTGTTGTCATACGAATAATACCTAATCATATATTGCTTTAAAACAGTTCTTTTTTTCATCTGTTCCGATGCAGTGTTCATTATTTATCCCTTCTTTTCTTAGTTTGCTCCCAGCCCTCATGTCAGTCTTATTTTAGCCAGTGGTGTTATGCAATATTCATCCTTATGTGACTGAGATATTCCATTCAGCATAATATCCTCCAGTGTCACCCAGGTTGTGTAATATTTTATGAGTTCCTTGATTTTCAGTGTTACATAGTATTCCATTGTGTGAATATGCCATCATTTTTCTATTCATTCATTTGTTGATAGATTATAGGGTTTCTTCCATCTCTTTGCTATTACTAATAATGCAGCAATGAACATGGGTGTGCATATACTTGTTTGGGTGGCAGCTCTGCTTTCTTTAGGGCATATTCCTAGTAGTGGAATTGCTGGGTCAAATGATATTTCTGTTTGAACTTTTGAAAAAGTGTCCTTCCTTAGTGGCTCCACCATTTTACACTCCCATCAAGAGTGAATAAGGGTTCCAGTTTCTCCACAACCTTGCCAGCATTAGTTGTTTGCTGCTCTGTTGAACTTTGCTATTGTTATTGGTATTGGATGATATCTCATAATCGTTTTGATTTGCATCTGTCTTCGAGCTAGGGATTTGGAACATTTCTTCGTGGATTTGCTTGACATCTGAATGTCTTCTTTGGGGAATTCAAACCCTGTTCCCATGTTGTGATTGGGTATTTATCTTTCTCTTGTTGAGGTACTGGATTATTCTATAAATTTTTTATGAGTCCCTTATCAGAAATGTCATTACCATTTTTTTTTGACAGTATGTGGCGCTTTTTGATGTGCATAAGGATTTGATTTTTGATGTGCATAAGGATTTGATTCTTAAAAGGTCCCATTAATCTTTTTTATTCTTTCCTGGTGGGTAGCTTTTTTAGATTCTTGGAAGACTGCTCCTATGGTGGGTTAGGACGTCTACAGTTCTTCCAAGTTTTCACTGGTAAATTTTATATTCTTTGATTTTAATCCTAGGTCCTACACTGAGTTGGTATTTGTGTGTGGTATGAGGTGTTCTTGCTTGAGTTTTCTACAGTTTTCTAATTTTACCAATATCATTCATTAAAGATGCTTTCATTTTCACACTTAACTGATTTCATCTCCTTGTCAAAAATCAGTTCACCATAGGTAGATGAGCTGATAATCTGAGTTCTCAATTCCATTACATTCCTCTATCTTTCCGTCATTGTACCAGTACCACGTTGTCTTGACCACCATGGCTGTGTAGTAGGATTTGAGATCAGGAAGTGAGATGCCTCCTACCTTGTTTCTCCTTTTTCAGGAGTGTGTAACTTATTCTGGGTCTCTTTCCATTTCAGATAAAATTGGAAACTGCCTTTTCCCACCTCATTAAAGAATGGAATTGATATTGTATTGGGCTTGTATTGAACTTGTAGATGGTCCTTGGTAAAAATGTTATTTTCACAATATTGAGTCTTCTTATTCAAGAGCATGGTATATTCTTCCTTTTCTCCAGGTATCTTTTTGTTTCTTTTAGTCATGTTTTGTCATTTTATTTGAATTGATCTTTTGTGTTTCCAGTTAGATTTACTCCCAAGTATTTAATCTTGTAGTTTGTTACTGTGATAAGTATTGTTTTTCATAACTCCATTTCTGTATTTGTCACTGTAGAGAAATCTAGTTGTTTTATGTGTGTTGATCTTTTTTATTTTGCTGAATTGAGTCACTATGTCAGTTTTCTCACTGAGACTTTTGGGTTTTCTAAGTATACTATCACATCATCTGCATGTAGAGATAATTTTACTTCCTCTTTCTCAATTTGGATATCTTTTATTTTTTTTTCTCTTGTCTCACTGGTATCACAAGACTTTCAATATAATATTGAACGTTGTCATTGTTGTTGTTAAGTGCCGTTGAGTGTTAGAGGACTCATCATAAACCTATGGACAAAAGACCTGAACACTTGTATAATTTTTATTCTTTCTCCAAGTTCATAGTGTTTTTGGAGGCAAGATATTTCAGAGGTGAATGCCACTTCTGCTTCCAAGCTTGTAAGAAAAGTTAATAGTGGATTTCCTTGCCCAGTTCCAGTTCTCAGAGAGAACGCCTTTCATCCTCTCTCTCTTGAGAACAATGTTGGCATTTGGTTTTGTATATATAATTTTTACTATGTTGAGACAATTCCCCTCTATTCCTATTTTGTTAATGTTTTAATCAGGAAAGCCTTTTTTGTATCTAATGTTAGGATCACATGGTTCTTGTTCTTTGTCAATGTGTTAAATTACAGTGATAATTTTTCTTATGTTGAACCACCCTTGCTTACCTATTATGAATCCCACTTGGTCACAGCGAATTTTTTTTTTATATATTGTTGGATTCTATTAGTCAGGATTATATTGGGGAGTCTTGTGCCTAAGATTATGAGAGATACTGGCCTATAGTTTTCTATTTTGGTGGTGTCTTTACCTGACTTTGGTATCAAGATATGTTTACTTCATAGAATGAGTCTGGAAGAATTCTATCTTTTTCTATTTTCTGAAGTATTTTATACAGAATTGGTGACAATTCTTCAATGAATGTTTGATAAAATTCATTAATAAATCCTTCTGGTGCAGTACTTTATTTTGTTGGAAGTTGTTTTAATTAACCTTTTAATTTCTTCTTTTATAATGTGTCTGTTCAGGAGTTCTACTTGGGTTTGTGTCAGTTTAGGTAGGTTGTGAGTTTCTAAGTATTTCTCCATTTCCTCTAGGTTTTCTTATTTGTTTGAGTATAATTTTTCCTAATAGCTTATTGTAACCTTTTAATTTTAGTTGGTTTTGTTGTGACATTGCCCTTTTCATCTTTTATTTGGAGTATATGTGTCTTTTCTAAAAATGTTTATTGTCTTGATAAAATAAGATGAATTTTAGAACTGTATCACTTGACCCTTTTGCTTTTTATCTCCTCCCAGTTCAAAGTGCTTACATCTTCTGATAGCCAACATTCTTTTAGATCTGAAGTTTGGCTCAACAAATTTGAAACTTAACACAATCTTCTTTGTAGTATTCACCTTTTTCCAGAAAATTGGCCTGGTCTGCCCACCATAGCCATTCTGTTCTTATCATAACACTGCTTTCCCTGGACATACAGTCAGTCTTTGCGCTTCTTTTACTGTGTCACTTTGTGGGATTGGGGCTTGCCACATGTCTTGCAAAAAGTTTAACGAGTTTGTTGAGCTTCTTGTATGTATTTTCTCATTTTTCATTGTTGTTGTTGCTGTTATGTGCCATCGAGTCGCTTGCGACTCATAGCGACCCTATGTACAACAGCCCTAAACTCTGCTCTGTCCTGTGCCAATCGCACTGTCTCTGACACTCCCATCCCAATTATCCCAGTCACTGAATCAATCCACCTCACAGAGTGCCTTCCTCTCCTGGGCTATCTCTCCACCCTCCCAAGCATGATGTCCTTCTCCAAGGACCTGTCTCTCCTTACAACATATCCAAAGTATGTTAGATGGAGCCTCAGAATCCTTGTCTCCAAGGAGCCACCCAGTTTAACCCTTTTCAGGATGAATCTGTTTTCCTAGCAGTCCATGGTATTCTCAAGACTCTTCTCCAGCACCACAGCTCAAAGGCATCAATTCTCCTTCTATCCTCCTCTGTCATTGTCTAACTCTCTGATGCATAACAAGTGATTGCAAAGACCATGGCCTGTATCACACGCACCTTAGTCTCCAAAGAGACACCATTGCTCTTCAGTACTTAGGAGAGGTCCCTAACAGCAGACTTTCCCATGGTAATGCACCTTTTAATGTCCTGGCTACTAGTGCCAAGAGTGTTGACTGTGGAGCCAAGCAAACTAAAGCTGTGAACAATCTCAATCTCTTCACCATCCACCCTGATGCTGGCAGTTGGCCCAGTGGTGAGAATTTTTATCTTCTTGACATTGGGCCTCAGTCCATATATGGAAAATGTCCTAGTAATTTTTCAACAACTTTCTCAGCACCTTTACTTGCTTTTTCCTTTTCTGGAATTCCAATTATACAGATATTATTCCTCCTGATGGTGTGCCACATTATTCTGAGGCTTTTTTCTTTTTGATTCTGCTTTCTAGTCTATATTAGTGCTAAGGATTTTATCTTCTATTTCTCTGGTTCAGTGTTCCATCTCTTCAACTCTATTCATATGTCCCTCTAGTATGCTGACAGCATCTGAAACATTGTTCCTCATATTCTGGTTTGTGGTTTCTTATTTTTTCCAGAGCCTCTAATGTCTCATTTGTTTTATCTACATTGTCTTAGATTTTTATTTTTTTTTATTTAATTTTTTTTTTTGGCTTCCCTTGGCTTTTGCTTGCAAAGTTCTATAATTTTTCGAATTTGCCTTTCATCCATTGAAAACAATCAATTATTGTTGTTTAGAACTCTGTACCAGAAAGTTCCATCAGACTTTCCAGCTTCAGGTAATCCATTGATCCAGCATTTTGATCCTGTTTTTTGGGTGACATCTTGTTTTGGTTTTGTGTAAGGTATGAAGCTGTCTGCTTTTTCAGTGTCACTCCTGTGGTGGTGGTGGTGGGGGGGTTTATGCCTGGGGCTGTAGCAGTCCCTAGGTCTGATAACATTGGCTCAGGAGCTTACTGCTCCAGAGAAGGGAAGAGAAGCTCACCTTGCCAGAATTTCTCTCTGATCTTTTGACTCAAGGAAAGATTTGTTTCAGTGGGGAGCTCAATACATTAGTAGGGAAGGGAGGACAACTCACAATGCCTTTAGTGTTTCCTCTGGTCCTGTGATAAAATTAGCTGAGACTGGGGGTTAAGCTGCTCCTACATCTTTCACTCTGGTCATGTAGCTATAGACTCTGGCGTGAATGTTTTCTGGTTGTAGCCCTCTATCCTGAATTTTGTTGTCCTCCTTGCTCTGTGAATTCTCCTGCCTTTCTGCATCATTCAGAAGGAAGGACTTATCTCTGAACCTTCGGCTCCAGGACTGTATTCTGGTAGCTGCTGGTGGCTTTGAGTCAGAGTGTACAACTGGAAAAACAACATGATATCCCACAAGAAAGCAATGCCTTTGGATTGGATCCTGAATGTTGATGTTAGCCTCCCCTTAATCCAAAGGCCTGAAGCTAGGTGAGGTTTAAAGGATCCACAGCTTAAGTATTGGCTGTAGAAGGGGCCAGGAGCACTGAGGTGGTGTTTGCCTGTAATACTAGTGCTGCTGGTACAGGGTAGCGAGTTGGTGGCCAGATGGTCTCCACATGGCGGGTGGTCTACATGTAGAGGGATTATCTAGTGCTCTAGGAGGAAGCTTGGTCCAGGCAGGAGCTCAATCTGACTAATTAAGATTCTTGGGAGAGTCTATTATCATTTCAAGGAAAATAATCTAATCTTAGTCTCCCTACTCTTCTCCTGAGGGTTTGATTTACATTCTTTGCTTTTTAAGTTGTGGTGAGAAACAGTACTGCAATGCCAAAGACAAGAGGATTAAATCCACCAGAAAGGTGGACAATCTCTTCCTATGCAATTTATTGCCTCTCAAAACTCATTGAAGGGTCAACTATGCATCTGTTCTATCTTGACAGTACACAATAACAACAACAACATGTAGGTTTAAGTTTAAGTTGTTAAAAACTAACTTTAAAGTGAAAGTACAAGAAAAAGTAAAATGAGAAAACTTTAAAAAGTAATCTAAAAAAACATGAAGGACCAAAAAACCCTCAAAACATAGAAAATAACATTCACAGTTTTATTTCTGGAATTTTTTAATTTTGAATCATATAAATATTATATAGAATTTTTATACTTAGTTTTATACTTAATTTGCATTAAAAATACTTTCTTGCTAAAAAAACCCATTTGAAACAGTTATCTACAAGAATATGATTATATTCATAACAGTTGTTTTTATTTGTTTTTTGTTCCAGCAAAAAAAAGTATACCAGCATACTTCTATAATTTATATTTGTGGCTTTCATATGACTTATCTGTTTTGCTTGAAGGAACAGATGAATGTATTTTTAGTGAATAAAAGTAAGCAAGTAAATAAATGATGTAAATCTAGTTTTACCTTAAGATACCTTAAAGTCTAGAGAAGAACCACAGTACATTAAGTACAGAGGCAAAAACCCTGAACTACCTTGATAAATGTTAGAATAGGGAGATGAATAAAGTTTTGTAAAAACACAAAGGAGTACAAAACTAGGCAAAACAAAAAGGGTTTACTTAAAAAATTACCTTCAGCTAGCTTAAGATTCTATATCATTATGCTGATTAATTTTTAAGTGCTTCATTATATTCCTATCATTGCTATATCACACTATAGTTAAGCTAATTATCTAATTATAGGTATAATAATGTCCAAATTTTCAATATTTTCATGCTTTCAGTACATTAAATAATGCTACTATGATTAACCTGAATTTAAAAATTCTACTATTAGGAAGTTTGGTTTAAAGTAGTTTAAATGAAGAAAAACTTTACTATGAGCTCTGGTGATAAACTTTTTAAAAATTATTTTAATATGTTACATTAAAGGTTACTTTTTTATGTTCTTATTGTTACCTATTTTGAGATTTATAACTTCTTTGTTAACATTAATCCTTGCTTTATTCTTTTATGTTTATTTTCTTGCTGTTTTTCTAGTACTTTTTTGTATCTTTCATATCAGTACTATGACTCAAAATATGATAATGAGTCAGCAGTTCTCATTTGGATTCTCACTTAAATGAACAATTCTTTGGAGGTTACAGTTTCTGTATTTATCCATTAAGTATGAAATTATATTTCAGCTCTGTGGAAACCAATTTATGTGTATTAACTATGCAGTGAGAATGATCATAATATCAAATGTATAATTTAAAATAGTGAAGACATACACAATAAACTGTAATATCTATTATATCTAAACATTCTGTAACATTTAGATGAAAGTGACAAATAACACTAGACAAAAGCAAACAATGAATGACCATGTAGATATTTCACAGGAAAATAAAACTAATCACATAAAAATTAGCATATAAAAAAGCTGCATGAAATCAGGTAAATATAGGCTAAAAGAGTTACCAGATACTCTTTCATATCATTAGCGTTGTTAGATTCCCTTTGGTTATTTTCTCTAGTGCCTTCAATAAAATGAAACTTTGCCTAGTCCTGCAGCATGCTCACAATCATTGAATATGAGCCTAGTGCTGTAGATACTGTCTGGATGAATTTGGTGTGAACCTTCTTTTCTCTCTTCTAAGAGTGATGTAATTCTCAAAGGGTCTGTGATCTCTTGAGAACTACTGTCATTGAGAAAGACAAATACGACATAATTGATGCTGTTTGCAAGCCTAGAGCTATGTTGTCATAGTTATTACAGAGCTGTGCTTCCAGCTTAAAGATCACACCACTCTGGAGGTTCAAATCAGCCAGGAGCTCCATGGGAGAGAGTTGAAAAATCTCTTTGTACAGTTTCTGAACCTCAGAAGTTTACCCATAAGTAAATTCTAACATGATGGAAATGAAGGCTTGGCAATGGTACAAGAATAGAACATTCTCTTAACATTCTCTTCTATTGATAGTCCTATATAGATTTGGAAAGCAATTTGGTGGTGATTGTGTTGTTGTTAGGTGCTATCATGTTGACTATAATTCATAGCAACATCATGAACCGTGAATCAGAAACATGCCCTATCCTGTGCTATCCTCATCATTCCTCATCTGTTTGAGCTCATTGTTTGAGCTACAGTCATTGTGTAGTTCAATCTTTCTGAGGGTATTTTTATTCGTTACTAAGACTCTACCGGTTCCTCCACCCCATTGTATTTACCCTAATTCCCTCACACCCTCACACTCTACCTCTGCCCACCAAATTCTGTGAATTCATGATTCTCCACCTCCCCACCCTCAGTCCGTTTCTTCTTTGCCCATCCCCCTTTGAACTTCTGTACACATCTTACTAGTAATCCTACTACTTTTAAATTAATGGTCTTATGCAATATTTGTCCTTATGGGATTAAGTTTACTCAGCATAATTCTCTCTAATCTTTCCCATGTTGTTGTTGTTGTTGTCGTTGTTGTTATGTGCCGTCGAGTCGTTTCCGACTCATAGCGACCCTATGCACAACAGCTCTAAACCCTG
>NW_006399937.1:6420671-6427336 GCF_000299155.1 Elephantulus edwardii | reverse complement strand
TTGGCCAAGTGGTTGTTCTCCAGATTTCTTGGCACAACTTGGTGAGCACATCCAGGGCAACATCTGTTATCTGAAATACTTCAATTGGTATACCTTCTATTCCTGGGGCCTTATTTTTTGCTATTTCCTTCAAAGCAGCTTGAACTTCTTCCTCCATCACCATAGGCTCTTGCTCATATGTTCTTTCTTTAAATTCCTCTGTGTCTGCCAATTCCTTTCTATATAATGACTCAGTATATTCCTTCCATCTTCTTTTAATACTTCCTGGATCATTTACTATTCTGCCCAAAGCATCCTTGATTACAGCAACTCTAGGTTTGAATCTGTTCTTCAGCTCCTTGAGCTTAAGAAATTCTGAGCGAGTTCGGTCCTTTTGATTTTCTGACTCTAGTTCCTCGCACATTTCATTGCATACAGTTCTATATTTTTTAAATTTATGTATCATATTTTATGAATATATCAATTATAAGATCACCAATAAATAATGTAGAGACCATTGGGCTAAGGTGTTGAATAGAGAGATAGCTCTTTTCTCTTACATTAAGGTATGCTTGTTGTTGGTTAGCATCAAGTCAGAATCGACTCATTGTTCATCCTCTAGTGGGTTTTCAGTAAATTGTATAAGAGGAGATTGTCCATATCTTTCCTGTGAAGCAGCTGGTGAATTTAAACTGCATATCTTTAAGTTAGCAATGTAATTACTTACCAATAAGTCATCAGAGCTTCCTATCCTACTCCTAGGTTAGCATATTTTTGCAAAGGTCAGGTTGCTGGCTTGAACTTCTGTCCACATCTCTTGAGTTCCTGCCTTCTTCTGTTCCTTTTCTTAAGGATGCAGGTCGATTTCTCTTAAGGACCTGGGTGGAAGCCTGGCCTTGTATGCCACTGAATGATTTGAAGCCTGTTTTGCTTAGATTCTGAATAGATGTCCTGAGTTTGCAGTGAACATCCCATCACTTTCTTTCAACCTTGTAAAGCTAAGACTAGAGCCAATATCCTAAATTTTGGTGTTTCATTCTTTGGATTGTTAAAAACTTTTTATTGTGTTTTAGGTACAATTAATATAGAAAACTTGTTTTCCAATTAATAATCATATACATGTTTTCCTGTGACATTAGTTACAATCCCTACTAAGTGTTAGTGCTCTCCTATTTCCTCCCTGGAGTTCCCATTTTCTCTCATTTGGTTTCCCTGCCTTTTCAGCTTTGGTTTTGAGTAAATAGTGCTCATTTAATAGCACATAGTTGATTGTTCTAAGAAATCCATCCTCACAAATCTTATTGTCTATATTATAGTCTTGCCTATTATATAGTTGAGAAATGAGTTCCAGGAGTAATCTACGTTAAGGTTAGAAGGTTGTCTTAGGGATTGAACTAGAAGTCCCCTAATTCTAGGGTCCTTAACCTTCATGTTCAGTCACTATGTTTAAGTAGTGTCTATAACTGTGCCTTTATATGCACACAGCATCTACAAATACTTAGGCAGAAATATTATCAACAATACATACATGCATTTCTATATGACCTCTCTATTTTGCAAACATTCTTACTTATAGATCTACTCAATAATTACTGTTTCCTATTAAGGTTAAATGAAGAGGAATTAAAGCATTTACTGAAGAAGATCAAAGACAACAGCCTTCAAAATGAGTTATATATTTCATTGTCAAGAAACAAAAATCTTCACCACTAGACCAATAGGCAACATCATAAAAGATAAAAAATAATATCGAAGCTGTCAACAATTTAAAGTTAATTGTATCATAACACCCTTGGTATCAGCAGTTAAGAAACAAAATGTAAAAAAACCCTGTGAAATATATGTGTGGTTGTTGTTGCTGTTATGTGCATTCAAGTTGCTTGTGAATCATAGCAACCTCATGTACAACAGCTCTGAACACTCTATTCTGAGCTAACCTTATTGTGTCTGATTCACCTAACCTTATCACCCCAGTCACTGAGTCAATCCATGTCATCGAGGGTTTTCTTTTTTCACACTGTCCCTCCACCCTTGCCAGCATGATGTCCCTCTCTAACGACTGGTCCATCATTGCAACATTCCCAAAGTATGTCAGACCCAGCTTCAAGATCCTTGTCACAAAGGGGCGGCCTAGTTTCACCTTCTCCCAGCCCAACTTGTTTGTTCTCCTTGCAGTCCATGGTATATTCAATACTCTTCTCCAACACCACAGCTCAAAGTAACCAATTCTCCTTCTATCGTCCCTAGTCATTATCCAGATTTCTGATCGCTAGCAAGTAACTGTGAAGACCATGGCCTAAATCAGGTGTACCTTAGTCTCCAGACTGACCTCATTGCATTTGAGTAACCTGGAGAGGTCCTTGACAACAGACTTTGCCAAAGCAATCCATCTTTTAATTTTCTGGGTGCTGGTACCAAGAGTGTTGATTGTGGATCCAAGCAAACTGAAGCTGTTAACAATCTCAGTCTCTTCATCGTCTATCAAGATGCTGCCAATCGGACCCGTGGTGAAAAATTTTTGTTGTCTTGTTGTTGAGCTTCAATTCCTATTGAAGGCTGCAGTCCTTGACCTTCTGGACCTAAGGCCACAGGTCCTCCTCAGTTTCAGCAAGAAAGGTTGTGTCATCTTCATAACGCAGATTGTTGATGAGTCTTCCTCCAGTCCTGATGCTACATTTCTCCTCATAAAGCCCAGCCTCCAGTATGATCTATTTTGCATATAGATTGAAAAGTTTTGGACATAGGCCACAACCCTATTGTACACTCTTCCCTATTTTGAACCATGCAGTGTTTCCTTGCTCTGTTCTGACGACTGCCTCCTGGTCCAAGTATAGGTTTCACATAAGCATGATTAAGTGTTCTGGGATTCCCATTCTTCTCAGAGTCAGGCAGTCTGTTGTGATCCACAAAATCAAATGCCTTTCCATAGTCAATGAAACACAGATAAACATTCTTCTGGTACTTTCTGACTTCTTCCAAGATCTATTTAACATTAGCCATAATAAATGTTAAGCTGGGGAAATTGGCTGTCCAAAGTACTAAAAATGTGTTAAAGAGCAAGGACATCAGTTTAAACACTAAGGTTAAAGAAGAAAATCTATGATTTTGGACTTTGGTATTGGAAAATAATATTGAATATACCACAGATTACTAAAAGAATGAACAAGTCTTTCTTGGAGGAAGTGAAAACTAGTGTTCTTTGGAGGCAAGGATAATGAAACTTTATCACACCTACTTTGACTATGTTGTTAGGAACGGTGAATCCTTGAGAAAGATATGATGCAGGGATTGGTAGAGTGTAAGTGAAAGACAGGACGACCTTCACTAAGATGAACTGACACAGTGACTGCAATAATGGACTTGAGCTTTACAAGATCATAATGACTGTGCAGTATGGGGCCAGGTCCAGATCTGTTGTTCATAGGTTTGATATGAGTCATCGATGACTGATGACACGTTACAACAATCTTTGTTAAAGGATGGTTTATATTATAACATTTACTGTAGTTGCTTCTTGTATTTTGTCTCTTATTTTCTTCTTTTTGCACAATCTTTACCATGATTTAGTTCATTATTACAGTCACTGTGTCAATACATTTTGTTTGAGAGTCTTCTTTTTTTCTTTTTGCTGAACCTCCAACTTGCCCAGCTTGATGTCTTTTTTTACAGACTGGTCCCTCCTGACAATGTGAACAAAGTGAGTGAGACAAGATGCACTATCCTTGCCCTAAGGAGCCCTCTGTTTGCATTTCCTTTAAGATGGATTTCTTTGTTCACTTGGCATTACATATGTGTCATCAAGTTAAGTAAGGCTCATAGCGACCCTGTGAACAAAAGAGCTGAACCCTGTTCTATCCTGCAGCATCCTTATACTTCCTGACACACAAGAGCCCATTGCAGCAGTCACTCTGTCAATTGAGGGTCTTCCCCTCCTTCGCCGACCTTCCACTCTCCTCCACATCATATCCTTATCTAAGGAAAAGCACCTCTTAGCAACATGTCCAAAGTATGTGAGACGAAGCCTCATCATTCTTTTCTCCGAAAAGCACTCTGGTTCCACCATCTCCAAGACAAACCTGTGCATTCTCTTGGCTGTCCCTAGGATGTTTGGGGCTCTTCTCCAATACCATAGCTCAAAGGAGTCAGTTCTTTTTCTGCCATCCTATTCATTGTCCTGGTATTGGCTGCATAGCTAGTAACTGGAAAGACTATGGCCTGAATCAGATGCACCTTAGTCCTCACACTTACATCATTACTCATCAATAATTTGAAAGGTCCCTAACTGCAGATTTTCCCAACGCAATGTGTCTTCTTATTTCCTAACTACTGGTACCAAGGGTGTTAATTGTGGATCCAAGCAAGATGAAGCTGCTGACAGTTTCAATCTTCTCTCCATCCATCATGATGCTGCTGATCAGTCCAATGGTAAGAATCTTTGTTTTCCTGACATAAAGATGCAATCCATACAAAAGGGTGCATTCCCCGATCTTCTGCAACAAGTGCTTCAATCCCTCTTTCTCTCATCAAGCAAGGTTGTGTCATCTGCATAACACAGGTTATTGATAAGTCTCACTCCAATACTGATGCCACATTCCTCATCATAGACTCTAGCTTCTTGGATAATTTGCTCAGAGGCATCCACTTCCTAAGTAACATGCCTCTAAAAACTCTATAAAGTTTGATCAATGTTGATAGTTGCAGAGGGGCTTCAGGCCTTTTGTTCTTAGGGTTATTATGAGTCATGCTCGACTCAAAGGCAGTCAACAACAACATGCAAATTGAATAGGTATGGAGAGTGAGTAAAACTCTGGCACACTCCCTTCCCAGTTCCAAACCATGCAGTGTTCCCCTGCTCTGTTCACACAGCCTCCTGATCCAGGTATAGGTTCCACATAAGCACAAACAAGTGCTCTGGGATTCCCATTCTTCTCAATGTCAGCCATAGTTTGTCATGATCCATACAGTCAAACACCTTTACATAGTCAATAAAGCACAAGCAGACATTCTTTTGGTATTCCTTACTTTCAGCCAAGATACATCCTACATCAGCAATGATATCTCTGGTGTAATGGCATCTTCTAAATCCTGTTTAAACTTCTGGCAGTTTCTTAACTATGTACTGTTCCAGTCATTTTTTAAAGATCTTCAAAAACTGTTTCTGATTTTACTTACAATCAGCTGTATTGTGTTTAGAGAGAACATAGTTCTAAGTGTGCAGCACTTGTCTGACAGTTTGCTGTACTGAGATTTCTTAAGGTTCCTGTGATACTGAAATCTGTGCCAGTGGTGTGTCAAATGCCAAAAGGATTCCTCCATCATGGACAGGTTTTGGTGGAGTTTCCTGATTAAGACAGACTAGGAAGCAGGATGGACCATCTACCTCCTAAATAACAGGTTTTTGAAAACCCTGTGAAAACTAAACAAAGAAGATAGTTATAGTAGTGTAGAGCCCATAATGGAAGTCACTTGAAATGCCCAAAATCAATTAACAAATATTTAACAATTGGAACATGGAATGTATGTAGCTTGAATGTTGGAAAACTGGATATTATTAAAAATGAAATGTAGCACATGAATATCAACATTCTAGGCATTAGTGAGATGCAATAGACCAGCTTTAGTCACTTTGCATCAGATAATTATATGGTATACTATACAGGGAATGAAAAACAGAGGAAGAATGGTGTTGCATTCATAGTCAAAGTCAATTTCATGTTCTATCCTGAAATACAATGTTGTGAGTGATAGGATAATATCCATACACATATGAAGGAGAACCGTTAACATGACTATCATTCAAGTATATGCTCCTACATCTAGAGCCAAAGAGGAAGAAATTGAGAATTTTTACCAAGTTTGACAGTCAAAAATTGACCAAATATGCAATCATTAGCATGCACTAATGACAGATAATTGGTGACTGGAATGAAAAAATAGCAAACAGTGGAGAAGGAACAGTAGTTGGAAAATATGGGCTTGGTAGTAGAAAAAGAGCTGACATTCCATATAAGGAAGCCAAAATAAAAGAAATGCTGAAGTAAGAGAGTTGAACAGAATGTTTGAAAAGGCAGCTCAGGAAGACAAGGCAGTGTTGCAACCAAACAAAGATCTGGAGTTAGAAAACCAAAAGTGTAGAACACACTCAGCATTTCTCAGGCTTAAAAACTGCAAAGCAAATTTAAGCCTTAAATTTCAATATTGTAGGATTCTGTAGGTAAAATATTAAATAGTACAAGAAGCTTCAAAAGAAGATTAAAAATACACAGAGTCATTTACCATTATATAAATAATTTTATTTATAGAAGGAAAGAGAGGGGCAAGCAGGAGGGGACTCCAGCATCCCCCGTCCCACAGGTAAACAGGACCCAGAGGCCTGGCAGGTCAAAGCAGAGCTAAAACCATTGTGGAAGCCCTTGGCCCAGAAAAGCAACCTATATACCAGATCTACAGGATACATTACCCTCGCTTGGGAAACATTACCCCTAAACTCAAGAGACACTGGCTGCTGTATAAGAAATTGTCAGCAGCTGAAGTGTTTGGAGTCACAGAAGCTCAGAAAGCTTGAGATATAAACTATCAGATCAAGGGCTGAACAACTGGAGATAGGTGTTGAAGGGAGTGGGTGGGAGTGAAAGGGGATACTGGTAGATGTGGGGCAGGGAAATGGGTGTGTCAAGGCACTTGTG
>NW_006399937.1:6419603-6420571 GCF_000299155.1 Elephantulus edwardii | reverse complement strand
CGGCTCCACAGTCAACACTCTTGGTACCAGCAGTCAGGAAATCAAAAAGCGTATCGCGATGGGAAAGTCTGCTGTTAGGGACGTCTCTCTTCCCATGTTACATAGTATTTTTCAAAATCATTGCTCCTAAGTGCTGCATAGTATTGCATGTGTGAATGTGTCATAGGTTTCCATTTTCTTGCTATTGTAAAAAGCACTGTTATGAAATGTCTGTGTACAAATCTCTTTTTGTGTCTTAATTCTATTTTCCCTTGGCCTATATCCCTATGCATGGAATAGCTAGAGCATATGGAATTTCTATGTTAAGCTTTTTGAGGAACTGTCACACTGTCTTTCAGAGTGGTTGTACCATTTATTCTACAATCCCACCAACAGTATTTGAGAGTTCTGACCTCTTCAGATCCTCTCCAACATTTATTATTACCCTATTAAACTTTGCCACGACTACTGATATAGGACAATGAGTATTTCAGTGTGGTTTTGATTTGCATCTCCCTTATTGCTGGTGATTTTGTGTATTTCTTCATGTGTCTTTTGACCATCCAAATGTCTTACTCTGTGAAAAAGGCTCTCCATGGCTTTAACTAGTTTTGTAATTGAGTTATCAATACTTTTCTTTTGGTAGCTCTGTTTTTGTGTACCATTGAGTCAGAACTGACCCAGAACTGACCGTGTGAAAGGTTTTCAAAGGCAATTAATCACACCGGAAGAGATTACCCATCCTTTTAAAAAAAATTTTATACTGGTTTATTTACAAAATTTGAATATATTGAGTCTAATCAGATTCTTTCAATTTTCCTCACCACCCCCATCAAATTGTACAACCCCATGATTAATCCCTCTCCCCCTGCACATCCTCATCCCTCTGCCTCCACCTTCTCCTGCCACTTTTGCATCCTATACTCATTCTCCAATAATATTTTTATACAACATCCTTTTATCCTTATAGGATGAGTTAGTTTACTGAG
>NW_006399937.1:6410115-6418796 GCF_000299155.1 Elephantulus edwardii | reverse complement strand
GGGGTGCGGACAACACTGAAACCATTGGCTAATTGCTCAGTTCGGAAAATATCTTTCATCTGCTTTTTTCCATAAAATGCTTGTCTGTCAGATATTTCTTTAAATCTGAGCATTCAGACTAAGACAGATTAGGAAGAAGGATTTGCCATCCACTTCCAAAATATCAGGCCTCTTGTAACCCTATGCACAGCAGAACACACATAGACTAAAGGCAACTGAGGTAGAGCTTTCAAGTATGGAAATACAAAGAAAGAGGAACAGTCCTAAGAAGTCAATAGTGATTGGAACATGGAATGTGAGAACCAAGCATGTAGGAAAATTAGATATAGTTAAGGAAGAAATGGAGTGTATAAACATTGGCATACTAGGTGTTGCCTAGGTGAGAAGGACTGGCATGGGGTGTTTTGAATCAGACATCATATGATCTATTACTCCAGAGATGAAAAGGTGAAGAAAAATGGGGTTGCTTTCATAGTTTAAAAAAGTCATTTCTAGATATGTCTTGAAATACAATATTGTGAGTGACACGATATATCCATCCGTATACAAGGAAGTCCAGTGGATACCACTAACATTTAGATAAATACAAAAAAAAAACAGAGCCAAAGAAGAGGAAATAGAAGATTTCTACCAACTTTTTTAAAATTTATCATTAATTTCAGTAAAAATTTACAGAGATTTCAGATTTCCATTAATTCATTGTTGCACTTCTCTCCTCTCTCAACCCTCCCCCATAGTACACTACCCTCTTGGAAAAGGAAAAGAAAAATTTTTTCATTGTTTTACAAACCCTCCACCACGTCCACTCCACCATGTAGCCTTCGCTCTGGACTCCTGTCATGACAAAAATACCTAATCACATATCCCTTTCAAATAGTTTTCTCCCTCATCTGTTTCAATGCAGTATACATTATTGAACCCATATTTCTCAGTCTCTCCCCAACCCCAAGGTCAGTCTTGTTTTACAAGAGTGGCACCATGTTCTTTTGTGACTGAGATACTTCACTCAGCATAATGTCCTCCAGAGTCACCAATTTTCAATAATATTGCACGAGTTCCTTGTTTTTCAATGCAGCATAGTATTCCATTGTGTGAATATACCAGAGATTCTCTGTCCATTCATTTGTTGATGGGCACTTAGGTTGTTTCCAACTACTGTGAACAAAGCCGCAATAAACATCGGTGTGCATATATCTGCTTAGATGTCAGTTATGGTTTCTTTGGGGTATATTGCCAGTAGTGGAATTGCTGGGTCAAATGATATCTCTATTTGTAACTTTTTGAGAAAGCGCCATACCACCTTCCACAGTAGTTGTACCATTTTACACTCCCACCAACAGTGAATTTTCAGTTTCTACACAACCTCGTCAGCATTTGTTGCTTGGTGTTCTGTTAAATTTTGCTATTCTGACTGGGGTGAGATGATATCTCATAGTTGTTTTAATTTGCATCTCTCTTAGAGCTAGGGATTTTGAACATTTCTTCATGTGCTTATTAGCCATCTAAATGTCTTCTTCAGTGATCAAACATGCAATCAAGATGCATTAATAATAATGGGTGACTGGAATGCAAAAGTTGGGAACAGAGAAGAAGGATCAATAGTTGGAAAACATGGACTCTGTGACAGAAATAAAACTGGAGATAGAATAATTGAATTTTGTACAATCAATAACTTATTCATTGCAAATACATTTTATAAGAAACATGAGAGCAAGTTATACACATGGATTTCACCTGATGGTATGCATAGGAATCAGATCAATTATATCTGTGGAAAAAACCACTGGAGAAGCTCAGTATCAGCTGTGAAAACAAGGTCAGGAGCTGATTGTGGAACAGACCACCAACTACTCACGTGCAAGTTTAAGCTGAAGCTAAGGAAAGTGAAATTAAATCTATGGGAACCAAAATATGACCTTAAGTTTGTCCCACTTCAATTTCAAAATGATCTCAGGAACACTTTTGAGGACGTAAGCACCAATGAGCGAAGACCAGATGAGTTGTGGAAGGATATCAAGAGTATCATCCATGAAGAGTGCAAAAGGTCACTACAAAGACAGAGGCAGAAGAAAACAACAAAATGGATGTTAGAAGAGACTCTGAATATTGCACTCAAGTGACAAGAAACCAAAGCAGAGGGAAGAATTCAAGGTATTAAAGAGCCGAAAAGAGATTTCAAAAGGTAGTACAGGAAGACAAAGTATGATATTACAAAGAAATGTGAAAGGAGCTGGAGTCAGAAAATCTAAAGGGCCTAACTTGCTCAGCATTTCTTAAACTCAAAGAACTGAAGAACAAATTCAAACCTCAAGTTGCTATTTTTAAGGATGCTTTGGAAAAATATTAAATTATTCAGGAAGTATTAAAAGAAGATAGAAAGAGTATACAGAGTCATTGTACCGAAAGGAATTGGCAGACACAGAAGAATTTCATGAAACTACATATGAGTAAGAGCCTATGATGATGAAGTTCAAGCTTCTTTGAAGGAACTGGCAAAAAATAAAGCCCCAGAAATAGATGGTATACTAACTGACACATTTCAGTTAACAGATGCTACCCTAGATAGGCTCACCAAGTTGTGCCAAGAAATCTGGAGGACAACCACTTGGCCAACTGACTGGAAGAGATCTATATTTGTTCTCATATCAAAAAAAGCTCTTCCGAGAGAGTGTGAAAATTATCAAACAATATCATTGATATCGCATGCTAGCAAGTTTCTACTGAAGATTATCCAATAACGACTGAACAGCACATCACAGGAGAACTGCCAGAAGTGCAGGCTGGGTTTAGAAGGGGTTGTGGTACTAGCGATATTGTAGCTAATATCAGATGGATCTTGGGTGAAACCAGAGAGTACCAGAGAAATGTCTACCTGTGTTTCATTTATTATGGAAAGACATTTGACTGAGTGGATCACAACAAATTGTGGGTGACTCTGAGCAAAATGGGAATCCCAGAACACTTAATCATGCTAATGTGAGACCTATTCTTGGATGAGGAGGCAGTCATTAGAACAGAGCAGGGTAACACTGCATGGATCAAAATTGGGAAGGGTGTAGCCCAGGTATGCGTCCTATCTCCATACCTTTACAACCTATATACAGAGCATATTGTCTGGGGGACTGGGCTGTATGAGGGGAAGTGTGGCATCAGGATTGGTGGAAGACTCATCAGCAATTTGTGTTATGCACCTGACACAAACCTACTTGTTGAAACCGAGGAGGACCTGAAACACTTTCTGCAGAAGGTCAAGGACTGCAGCCTTCAATATGTATTGAGGATCAATATCAAGAAGACAGAGATTCTCACCACTGAGCCAGTTGCTAGCATCAGGATGGATAGTGAAGAGATTGAGATTGTTAAAAGCTTTAGTTTGCTTGGGTCCACAGTCAACACTCTTGGCATCAGCATCCAGGAAATTAAAAGATGTATTTTGATGGGAAAATCTACTGTTAGGGGCTTCTTCAAAGTACTGAAGAGCAATGGTGTCACTCTGGAGACTAAGGTGCACCTAATGCAGGCCATGGTCTTTGCAATCACTTGCTATGTGTCAAAGAGTTACACAATGACTAGGGAGGATAGAATTGATGCCTTTGAACTGTGTTGTTGGAGAAGAGTATTGAATATCCCATGGACTGCTGAGAGAATGAACAGGTTCACCTTAGAAGAGGTAAAACAGGCTGCTCCTTGGAGGTAAGGATTCTGAAGCTTCGTCTGACATACTTTGGACATGTTGCAAGGAGGGACCAGTCCTTAGAGAGGGACGTCATGCTCAGGAGGGTGGAGGGGCAGCACAGGAGAGGAGAGGTGGATTGATAAAGTGTCTGGGATAATGAGGGTAGGTGTGTCAGAGACAGTGAGATTGGCACAGGATAGAGGAGGGTTTAGGGCTGTTGTACATAGGGTCACTGAGTCACAGGCAACTTGCTGGCACATAACAACAATAATATAATGATTATATGAGAAGGACCTTACTTTAACAAATAAAGAGATTGTGGCAAAAAGTATTTGAATTCAGAAAACTAATGCTAACATAATTTATGTTATAAATTCAAGTTTTAACCATCCTCTGTGAGTGCTTTTAAGCTCTTTTAAGTTACTTCACCTATTCTAATGCTTCAGGCTCACATAACTCCAGAAAAATGCCATTTTAAAACTCTCCATTATCAAAGGTTTCACAATCATTTGTCATGCATAGAGTCACTTTTTTCCCTACCTAGCTTTCCCATATGTTTGTACTTACAGTAATGGAACATGTAGCCTAAAGGCTTGCCTAAAGATCAGCAATGCTAAACACCTGTAAAGTTTATGCCTATGAAAGAGTTAGCATGGAAATCTATTCCTTTTGCTCTGCCTACCAATGGTGCATCTTTGCTTCAGCCCTAGGACCAAGCTATTGTTCAGAATTAGTAATGATACTTCTGATGATATTTCATGAGAAAAAAAATGACACATATGGAAGTTCTTATTTCAATCATTAAATGACAACATAAAAAAATATTCCTTTTCTTGGAGTTCTCTTTAAAAAGTAACTTTGAAGATAATCAACAATATATTTGCACTGTTCTCTGTGTTTCCAGAATGACAATAAAGAAAGATAATACATAAGATGTACGATCTGCATAATCAGGTGTAGTGTTAATAAAATAATATATCCTGTCAAAGGGTCAGGTTAGTGATAAAACTTAGCTATTTCTTAGCCCACAAAATGATGCATCCTTAGCACTGGACTGGGCTTACGAAGAGAGCTGTCTTTTTCTAACTTCTGTAAGCTATCATTAGCTTGCCAAACCATATTCTCTTGGCTATATTTTCCACCCAGAGAAAACCCTCATAGAGGTGAAAAAACTTATGATTTGCTTGCAGGCGTCATGCATAGGAGCACAGTTAAAAAAATGAATGATACTTTATCACATTCACTAACTTAAGGGAAGTAAAATAGGAGAGGGCGAAGCGCATCATAGGATTTAAGTGGCACTCTGCAAGTATTAAAGAAAGAAGAATGCTTTGAATGCTGATGCCCAAAGCACTGATAAAAACATGAAATGAATTCTTGAGACAGGAGCTCTGGATAAAGATCAATTCATCTGTTTATTCAATAATTCGTTTTGAAGAAAGAGAGCTATATGGTAGGCTGGTACTTTTAAAATGTGATCTGCAGAACCCTTTAGGGGTTACCTGAAGTGGAAATAGGCTGGAGAGACTGGCATCCTGCTGACTACTGCTGCTCCAATTTTGCATCAAATAGAGTAGCTCAGATTTAATCCATTTTATATCAGGGGCTTCTCACATTTTAGAGAAACTTTCATGGTTAAGCTATATTTGAGGACAATTATCTTAGAAACTTCATTATAGCTATACTCATTGAGTATTCACCACATGGCAGATAGTCACTGGTATTATCCATTTAATCTTTACAACAGCTCTATGTAGTCTTATTATTCTCTCTTTGTACATGATGCGGACTTAGAAAGGTTAAGTAACTTGTTTAATATCACCCGGCTAGTAAATGGCAAGGCTGAAATTTCAATGAGGTCTGATTTCCTAAAAATGTGTCGGTATCAGATAATTCTGTATAATATTTCAGTTTAATTGTAATGAAAATATTAAACAAAGCTCCTGGATTTTGAAAAGGAAAAAATCAAATTTAAAGCAACTCAAAATTATCAGGACACATATTGATAAAAATAACAATTTTAATTGATTTGCCTTTAGTGGCTATATACTACTTTTCACTGCAATTGATATAAATGACTTTCCTGTCTTAGTCTTCCACTGGACTAATAAGCAAACATCATGATGTATGGAGAAAAGACAGTGTTTATCAGAGACAAAATTTTATTTGGATCCAGACCAATGGAAGCAGGGCCAAAAAAACAACAAGCAATGTATTTCATTAGTCAAATCTGCTACAAAGGACCTCTTTATAGCTCTAAAACCCAAGGATATCAGTTTAAAGACGAAGGTAAGCCTTATTCAAGCCTTGATAATTTTCATTACTTCATATATAATGTGAAAGTTGGGCCATGATTAAGGAAGACCACAGAAGAATCACTGCCTTTAAATTGTGGTGTTGTAAAAGAGTGCTGACTGTATCACAGATTGACAAAAGAACAAACATACCTGTGTTTTAAGAGGTGCATTCTGAGTATTCCTGAGTATGAAGTAAAAATGGTGAGATTTCATCTGACATATATTGGGCATGCTATCTGGAAAGGCTAGTTCTTGGGAAGCCATATTAGGTTTAGAAAAGTGAAATACTGGTAAAGGAAAAGAAGACATTAAAGAAGATAGAATCAAACTTTATCTGTTACTGTGGTTTTGCGTATGGAGGAGATTGTGAAAATGGTGCAGGCTTGGGAAAGGTTCATTTTGTCCTACATAGGGTTACTATGACTCAGAGCAAGTTTCAAGCACCTAACAACTGTCTTCTTCCGCGGCATCCAGAATTATGACATTTTGACTTCATATAAAAATCAATAATCCTGAAAGAATAAATACACTTTTAAAGTGTACATTTTGACATAATTTCTTCGTTCTGTAATACTTTCTCCACTGCCTCCCAGCTTATAAACTCTTAGTCATCTTGAAAAATACAACCTTCAACACTTTTCTTACCACTGTTAACCAATATATCCAGAGATAATGAGTTACTGTGTGACAAGCAAGGGGCCATCTCTTGTATAAGAATGAAACAAGGATTTTAATAACCACACTTCTAAGTTACTACTGTTTCTTGTAGGAAGCTCTGGTGGCCTAGTGTGCTGTCAACCCGAAGCCATTAGGTTTGAATCCACAAGTTGCTCCTAAAGAGAAAGATGAAAAATCTGCTATGTGATTTATTGTCTCTGAAAACCAGCGTTGAGTTGATTCTGACTCAAAGGCTCACAACAGCAACAACAGTGTTACTTGTGCTCTGGAGAGTTGTTACAGATAGGGCAGTTTCAAATGAGATCTAATCAGGTTTTACTTTTTTTCTATGCATGCATTTATGTGTAAGAGTGTGTGTGCATGTGTGTGTGTTTTGTTTGTCTTATTCAATTTGATTCTTATGTATTAGTTTAATATGAGGCCCCCACATAAAAATTTCTTCCTAAATCTTTATTCTGTCAATGAACTTCTAGTTAAAGCAAAAAATGTTCTTCTTTATCTTCAGATTAATTAACATTTTAAATACAAGGAATTAAATTTTTGATTAAACATTTTCATGTATTTTAATTTAAGCTACCAAATGTGTGTTCAAGTAATATGATTAGAATTTATAAAGCAATGTGGATAACCCTCTGGAGTTGACTCGATGGTAGTGGGTAAAGATATGGCCAAGGGTCTTTATTCTTATTTCTTGTCTCCTCCATCACATACATTGCCATTTCTTTTAAGTACAGGATACAAAGATTTTATTTTAAGTACCAAATGACACTCATAGATTAAAATAAATTATAACGTTAATTTTAAAAGAAAAGTAAAAGGGATTGCAAAGTTCAGTGTTTTGTCTGGAAAAATGTATTATGTGTCTTCTATCAATATGTTGTTGTTGTTGTTTTTAATTGCCTTCAAGTCGAGCACAACTCATAATAACCCCAGGAACAAAAGGTCTGAAGTCCCTCTACAATCATCAACATTTATCAAAGTTCATAGAGTTTCTGGAGGCGTGTTATTTAGGAAGTGGATGTCACTCCTGCTTCCAAACCTGTCATTATATATAATAATACAAAACAGAAAGTATATAATTTTTTAAAATCTCTAGAGCATAGTACTAATGCAAAATGTATACTTGGACCAGGAGGCAGTCGTCAGAACAGAGCAAGGAAACACTGCATGGTTCAACATTGGGAAGGGTATATGGCATATATGTGTCCTATCTTCATACCTTTTCAACCTATATGCAAGAAGAGATTATCTAGGAGGTTGGGCTGTATGAGGAGAAGTGTGACATCAGAAGAAATGACCCTGCTTGCTGAAACTGAGGAGGACCTAAAATGCTTGCTGCAGAGGGTCAAGGACTGCAGTCTTCAATATGGGTTGAGGCTCAATATCAAGAAGACAAAGATTCTCACCACTTGGCCAATTATCAGGATGGATGGTGAAGAGATTGAGATTGCTAATAGCTTTAGTTCGCTTGGATCCACAGTGCACACTTTTGGCACCAGCAGCCAGGAATTAAAAGACTCATTGCAATGGGAAAGTCTGCTGTTAGGGATCTCTCCAAAGTACTGAAGAGCAATGGTTTCACTCTGGAAACCTTTATCGGGTGCACCTGATAAAGGGCATGGTCTTTGCAATCACTTGCTATGCATCACAGACTTGGATAATGACTGGGGAGGGTAGAAGGAGAATTGATGCTTTCGCTGGGGTGTTGGAGAAGGGTATTGAATATACCATGGACTGCTAAGAAAATTAACAGATTCATCCTGGAGAGGGTTAAACCAAGCTCCTCCTTGGAGGCAAAGATTCTGAAGCTTTGTCTGACATACTTTGGACAAGTTGCGAGGAGGAACCAGTCCTTGGAGAAGGACATCATGCTTGGGAGTGTGGAGAGACTGCGTCAGAAAGGAAGACCCTCTATGAGGTGGATTGATTCAGTGACTGGGGTAATGGGGGTAGGTAGGTGTGTTGGAGACAGTGTGATTGGCCCTAGATAGAGCAGGGTTTAAGGCTGTTGTACATAGGCTTGCTATGGG
>NW_006399937.1:6403162-6409125 GCF_000299155.1 Elephantulus edwardii | reverse complement strand
GTCCAGTGGTGAGAATCTTTGTCAGGCATATATAATTTTTTCTAATCTGATAAATCTACAGCAAAATTTAATGAATAAAAAATGATAAAGGGACAAAAACTATTTAAAATATACTGGAGACTCTATACCTTGTGTCTTTTTAAATGGGTAATATAACCATATGTCTTGGATGGCTCAAGTGTATCACTATTTAAAGCAGTGAACTGGATAAAATTACCTCTTAGATGTACTCTTCACAGGTATAAAACTATAGTCATTAATAAATTTTGTGAAGCAGATCTTGAAATATTGATAAATTCAACTAGGACAATAAAAAGTCTAGAATGATTTTATCAATGGCTCTGCAGATTTATGTTTTAATAGCTATGTAGCATGTACTGAGTGCTTTGAAATATTAAAGTACAAATGATACAATATCATTAGGAGTTATTGCAATCATAAATGTGATTAAGAAAGCCCCATGTCATGGTTAATAATGATGATCTTAATAAATTGTTATTGCTATGAATGCTCCATTCTGTTCAGTTATCCTGCTGCTTTCAGTGCATCTGCAGCTGGTTCGAATAAAATTAAATAAGAAGCAAGATAAAGGTCACTTGAATGAAAGACACTGTAAGTACAGAAACTTCATAGAAAAAGTCAGAGTCATAGTCTCTAAGTCATGTGAGATCTCCCACAAGCAGAAACTGTTTGTTACCCAAATTCACTTGGGTGTCAACACATTCTGAAAAAGCTATTAGCAATGCAAAGGTTTTATTGCCTCTGAGTTTTTTAGAACAGAACAGAACTCCCAGAGAGGTTTTCTTTAAATTTCTTTCCTCAATTTTTCTCTTATAAAATACAAGGAATGCATACACAAATGGTCAAGATAGTCTGAAGACTACTTTGCACTACTAAACTGTGGGCTCATGAGGACATGCAATAACTCTGGCTCACTGCTCTTTCCAGAGAGCGATCTACTTCCAGGATTGAGCTGTTAAAGGCCGTGAATGCTTTCTCAGAATTTGTCCATTCACTTACTCACTCATTCATTGTATTCAAAGTTAATATATTCTATGTGTCAAATATTGTATTAGGAACAAGGTAATGTGCAAATCAGAAAACTCTCTTAAAGAAATGCAGATCATCTTCTGTAAAGAATCGTCAAGATTTGTCTTGGTCAATTGCTCTTTAGAAATCATTAAAAATGATTAGAGAAAATCATTAATCATTAAATCATAAAGACAAAATTTGTAGTGATACAGATACAAGAATCTGAAGAGGATACTTTTGGAGAATACATGGGTTTCCCCCTCTCCCTTATTATAAAAATGTACATAGCACAGCATTTGGCAATTCACAATGTTGTGCAACTGTCACCAATAATCATTGCCAGACTTTCTATCATGATAAACATTTTTAAACATCTAGATGAAGAGAATATCCTTACTGACTGAAAGAAAAATTATATTCTAAGGCAACTCAAACTGGTTTAGTCTCATGTTCTGAAAGTAGTAAGACAATAGAATCTGAATTGTTTAAGTTGTTATGTGCTGTCGAGTCATTTGCAATACATAGTGACCCTATGTACAACACCTCTGAACCTTTTTCTATCCTGAGACAATTTTATACTCTCTGACACATCTACCCTCATTATTCAAGTCATTGAGTCAATCCATCTCAACCAGGGCCTTCCTCTCTTGTGCTGTTCCCACACCCTTTGAAGCATGATGTCCCTCCCACCCCAAGGACTGCCCCCTCCCTTACAACATGCTCAAAGTATGTCAGATGAAGCTTCAGAATCCTTGTCTCCAAGAGTAACCTGTATTTACACTCTCCAGGGTGAATCTGATCATTCTTCTAGCAGTTCATGGTATATCCAATACTCTTCTGCAGCACCATAGCTTAAAGGCATCAGTTTTCCTTCTATTATCCCTAGTCATTGTCCAGCTTTCTGATGCTTAGCATGTAATTGTGAAGACCATAACTTGGATAAGGTGTACCTTAGTCTCCAGACTGACATTGTTGAATTTCAGTACTCTGGAGAGGCCTCTGACAACGGAATTTCCCAGTGCAATTCGTCTTTTAATTTCTTGGCTGCTGGTACACAGAGTGTTGATGTGGAACCAAGAAAACTGAAGTGGTTAACGGTGTCGAGTTCTTCACCATATATCATGATGCTGCCAATCACCTGATTGTGAGCTTTAATCCATATTGAAGACAGCATTCTTTGATCTTCTGCAGCAAATTTCTCAGACCTTTCTCACTTTCAACAAGCAAGGTTGTGTCCTCTGCATAACACAAGTCATTAATGAATCTCCCTCTAAACCTGATGCCACAGTCCTCATAGAGTCCAGCTTCTCAGATAATTTGCTCAGCATATAGATTGAAAAGGTATGGAGAGAGAATACAACTTTGACACACTCTCTTCCCAATTCCAAACCACACAGTGCTCTTTTTGCACAACAGCCTCCTGATCCAGGTATAAGTTCCACATGTATATTTATAAATATATACACATTATAATTTATGTATATCTATCTATCTATCTCTCTATATATCTATATATAAAGATATAGTTGTTATAGATGAGATGATAGAGATAGAGATAGATAGAGATAGAGATAGAGAGAGAGATAGAGATAGAGAGATAGAGAGAGTCCTCAATACTTGTGTGTCTCTCATCTTCTCTCCAGGTTCACAGGGTTTGTAGAGGCAAGCTATTACGGAAGTGGATGCCACTCCTGCTTCCAAGCTTGTTTTAACCAGGGAGTTTCACCCAACACAGAGAGAGAGAGAAAGAGAGAGAGAGGATATAGATAATATAGATATGTTGTTGTTGTTGTTGTTGTTTAATGCCGTCGAGTCGTAGACGACTCATAGCGACCCTATGAACAAACATCCTGAGCACTGTTCGTACATAGAGTTTCCGGAGGCAAGCCATTTTGGAAGTGGATGCCGCTCCTGCTTCCAGAATATATATACTCTATATATACTACACATATCTATACATATACACACATATATAAATATATATAGATATAATATTTATATAGATATAAATAACACATCATTGATATTGACCTGATACTTATCATGGATCACTTGTGTTCATATCACTAATGGCTCCTGGTTCTACTTTTGTACTTACTTAATAGTCTTCCTACTTTGCAATTGTACTCCTGAGCCACAGGCTCTAAGCACTGCCTCTCAATAAGGAGATGACAGATCTGAGAAAGGCATAAACTAAGCCTAGAAGTTCCCCTAGAGAAAAATAAGCTTCCTCAAGTCACTATAACAAAGTTATAACCTCAACCAGAAAAAAAAAACCAACCCACAACCTATTTAATTAAAAATAAAATCTATGCAAGTTTTTTGCTGAACACATCCATACATCATTTTATGTAATGCTTAGTCTAATCCAAAAAGTTGGAAATTATTTCTCTTTTTTTATGTGATCAAAAGAAACTAAATAGTACATTGTTCACAAAGCTGGTGAGTGGATGAAAAAGTAATTTAATTTTATTCCAACTTGTAATTGTACTGACTCTTGCTCAGCTACTACACATCTCTCTTTTGGTGCCTGAGCCAAGTGTATTGGGTAAGTCTGAGTAAGTACGTAAGTAAGAGAGCGGAGAATATAAAGTGGTGGATAAGATAGGTGGATAAGATACACGCTTTTACTCTGATGGAATTAATTCCTGGGTCATACTGAGATCTTAACAGGTGTGATGCTTAAAACCCGTATTCTGATACAGGATTTTCTTATTTATATAAAGGGCATATGCTTACATATACTTAAGGTTATTATTGTAAAGTAACTTAAGATTATATGTAAGTATACTTACATATACTTAAGGTATTTGCAAAATTTAAATGAAGAGAAATATATGTTGTTCAATTTACTATTGCTACTATAACATATTACTACAAAATTACTTGAAACAAACAAGCAAAAATATTATCAATTTAAAGAAAATAAAGTGGGGAAAATAGAAAAAGTATTATAGATTTAGAGATTGCTGTAGTGTCATTTCTCTATATCTATTCAAGCTCCCTGTTGAACAAATATTTCGAGAAGCTAGAGTACATGAAAAGTAATGAAAATGTCCAGGAAGCACTAAAAAGAAGATGGAAAGAATACAGAGTCACCATACCAAAAAAAAAAAAAAATTAGCTTACACACATGAATTTCATGAAACCACACCTAATCAAGAAGAAATGGTAATGCAAAAGAAAGTTCAAGGTGCTTTGAAGAAACTGGGGGAAAATGCACCAAGAATTTATGAAATGCAAATTTACATCTTTCAATAAATAGATGCTGCCTTGGACATACTTACCAGGTTGTGCTGAGAAACCTGGAGGACAGATATCTAGCCAATTGACTGAAAGAGATCCATATTTATTCCCATTCCAAAAGAGGTGACTCAAAATGTGGAAATTATCAAACAATATCACACACAAGCAAAATTTCACTGAAGATTGTCCAAAAACAACAGGAATAGCACCTCAATAGAAAACTGCCAGAAACACAGGCCAAATTTAGAAGAAGTTGTGACACTAGAGACATAATTGTCAATGTCAATGGATCTTAGCTGAAAGCAAAGAGTACTAGAAGAGTATCTATGTTTCATTGACTATGCAAGGACATTTGACTGTGTGGATCACAAAAAGTTTTGGCTAAAGTTGAAGAGAATGAGAATCCCAGATCATTTGATTGTGCTCATGGGAAACTATAGTTGGAACAGGAAGTAGTCTTCAGAACAGAACAAGGACCCTGTATGTTTATAAATTATGAAAAGAATGTTTCAGGGATGCATCCTATGTTCGTATTATTTAGAAGACAATGGCTTACTTGCTGTTAACTGAGGAGGACTTGAAGCATTTGCTGCAGAAGATGAAGGTTTTGATGGTTCCTGAATCATTTAATATTTTGCCAAAAGAATGCTCCAGAATTATACATTAAGTGTTGAATTTTTTCCTCCAAAATTTTAAGTTTAAGAAATGCTAAATATTTTCTTTCTTTCTGGCTTTCTATCTCTAGGTCTTTGCACATTTCAGTTCAATACTTCACTTCATGTCCTTGAACCACTCTTTGGAAGAATCTGTTAAGTATTTTCACTCTATCACTTCTTTAATTCACTTTAGTTTCTCAACATCCTGGTGCAAATCTCTATTGATATCCATTGTAGTCTTTGATTTTTTAAATTTTTTTAAATGATCCTTTGCTTTCAAAATGTATGATGTCCTTGATGTATCACTCAACCACAACCAATTTGATATTTACCCATTGATGGTTGTTGTTTTGTCAAATGCTTTCAAGTCAAGTATGACTCATAAAATTATGAGCCTATTAAAATAAAATCTGAACTTTACCTTCACCTACACCATCCTTACCATCTTCTATTCTGTAGATAATCCCCAAATTCAGATACAATATACTTAAGATGATATTTTGACTTTTGAAGACCTGTTTTCATTTTCTTTGGCTTTAATTTGGACTTGAATATGAGCATTTGCAATGTTTAAGGGTGATAGAAGAATTTATATCTTTAAATTGTGCTGTTGAAGAAGAGTACTGAATATATCTATGGTTTGTCAAAAGATCAAACTGGTATATCTAGGAAGAAGTTTAATAAAGGTGTTGCTTAGAGTCAAAGAAGTAAAAACTTGGCCTCACTTACTTGGACATGTTGTCAGGAGAGGCCAGTCCTTGGAAAAAGGACATCATGCTGGTAAATTTAGAGGGTCAGTGAAAGAGAGGAAGACCATTAACAATATGTATTGACACAGCAACTGTACCAAACAGCTTGAGCATACCAGCGATGGTATGACATAAGGTAGGGTAAGGATCAGAATTGTTGTTTACAGGGTCACCATGAGTGTGAGTCAACTATATGGCACTTAAATATAACAAAATAAGTATTGGCTGGTTTGCTTCATAATCAGCCTCTGGTCTTGATCTTACTGACATTACACTTCTC
>NW_006399937.1:6383195-6398447 GCF_000299155.1 Elephantulus edwardii | reverse complement strand
CACCTGACAAAATGGCAGTGTCATCCCATTCCTTCCACTTGGCACAGTGACTGCAACAACAGTTTAAACACAGCAGAGATTTTAAAGGTGGAGTAAAATTATATAAGATTTCTTTTAATGTTCATAGCATTGTGATAAGTGGGAGCTGACTTGATAACATTTAACAAAATAAGATCATACCATAATGTTTTGTAACTAATTGTCTAATTCAGATTAAGTTTTGATATATCGTTGTCCAATCTTGATGGCACATTTGGACTGGAGGAAGAATCATCAACTACCTGCATTATGTAGATGACACAACTCTGCTTGTATGGATAGAGACTCAAAATCAAGAAAACAAAGATTCTCACCACTTGGCTGATAGGCAACATCATAATGGATGGTGAAGAGATTGAGATTGTTCATGGTTTTGGTTTGCTTGGCTCCACGGTCAACACTCTTGGCATAAGCAGCCAGGAAATTAAAAGAATTGAGATAGGAAAGTCTGCTGTTAGAGACCTCTCTAAAGTGAAGTGCAATGATGTCAGTGTGGAGACTAAGGTGCACTTGATACATGCCATGGTCTTCACAATCACTTGCTATGCATCAGAGATCTGGACAATGACTAGGGAGGATAGAAGAATTGGTGCCTTTGAGCTATGGTGTTGGAGAAGAGTATTGAACAAACCATGGACTGCTAGGAAAACACACAAGTTTGTCCTGGAGAGGGTCAAGCTGGGAGGCAAGGATTCTGAGGCTTTGTCTGACATACTTTGGACATGTTGCAAGCAGGGACCAGTCCTTGGAGAGGGAGGTCATGCTTAGGAGTTTAGAGGGATAGCACAGGAGAGGAAGACCATCGATGAGATGGATTAATTCAGCGTCTGGGGTAAGGGTGTAGGTGTGTTTGGAGATAATGAGATTGGCACTGGATAGGGCAGAGTTTAGGACTGTTGTACATAGGGTCTCTATGAATCTCAGACAATTCTACAGCACACAATAGGAATAACAACAACATGCTAAGGCAAATAATTTGTCATCCAAATAGCAATGGCACACTGCTTAGTTTAAAATAAAGATAGGCAAAAAAAACAAAAAACAAAAAAAAAACACAAAAAATAAAGATAGGCATCTGGGTTGAGTTATTGTCCAATACCTATCCAATTTGTATGCTCAACAAGTAATTAGATAAGCTGGACTCTATGAGAAAAATGTTGTATCAAATTCCAAGATACACTCATCAGTAACCTGTACTAAGTAGATGACACAACCTTGCTTGTTGAAAGTATGGAGGACTTGAACACTTGTGGCAAAAGATCAAAGACTACAGCCTTCAATATTGATTTTGTCTAAACATCAGAAAGATAAAATTCTTTACCACTGAGTCCAAAGCAACACCATAATGTATGGAGAAAAAATTGGAATTGTCAATGATATCATCTAGCTAGTGTTGAAAATCTACACCCTCGATATTAGCAGTCAAGAAATCAGAAAACATATTGCATTGAGAAAGTCTGCTATCAATGACTTTTTCAAAGTAGTAAAGAGCAACGATGCCAATTTGAAGACTAAAGTATACCTAATTCAGGTGATGCATGGTCTTTTCAATAATTTTCTATGCAATTAGGACTGGAAAATGAATTATGATTGTAAAATAACCCATGCCTTTGAGGTATGGTGATGGGGAAGAGTAATAAATACCCCAATGACTGGCAAAAGAACAACCAAGTTCATCTTGGCAAGTGTAGCCAGAGTAGCTCCTTTGAGTTAAGAGTGATGAGGCTTCATTTCACATACACTGGGCATGTTGTTGCTGTCCAGTCACTTGCCACTCATAGTGACCTGAAGAGCCCTGAACCCTGCTCTATCCTGTGCCATCTTAGTTGTCTCTGACACACATAGCCCCACTACCCCAGTCACTGAGTCAATCCATGTTATTGAAGGTTTTCGTTTCTTGCTCTGTCCCTCCACCCTTCCAAGCACAATGACCAAGGATGGGTTTCTCCTTGCAACATGCCTAGAATATGCCAGAAGGGTCTTAATAATCCTTTTTTTCAAGGAACAGTCTGGTTTCACCCTTTCCTGGATGAACATGTTTTTCCTCTTAGCAGTCCATGGTATAGTCAGTACTCTTCTGAACAACTCAAAGGCATCAATTCTTCTTCTATTATCTTTAGTTATAGTCCAGATATCTAATGCATAATAAATTGACGATGACCTGAATCATGCACACCTTAGACTGACATCATTATTCTTCCGTACTCTGGAGAGGATCCTAACAGCAGATTTTCCCAGTGTAATTCATCTTTTGACTTTCTGGCTGCTGGTGCCAAGAGTGTTGATTGTAGAGCCACACAAGATGAAGTTGTTAATAATCTCAGTCTCTGCACTATCTATCATGATGCTACCAATTGGCCTAGTGGTGACTATCTTTTTTTTTATTATGTTGAACTTCAATACATAAAGGGACATCATGCTTGGAAAGGTTAAAGGCCGTTGAAAGAGAGGGAAAATCCTCAACTAGATGGACTTAAATTATGGCTGAAGAGATGGGTTCAAGTATGTCAGAGTTGATGAGGATGGAACAGGATTCAGCTCATACCTGAGGGTACCTAACAACAACATTATATATATAATAATATATAAAATTATACATATAATAATAAAAAATAATACATATATAATAACACATATATAATGTTGTTGTTTACCACTGAGTCAGAAACAACCTATAGCTGACCCTCTAGTGAGTTTTCAGCGTTATTTAATCACATGGGAAGAGAAACATTCAGAACAAATGAAATATTTCTATTTATCAAGCATTTGTTTAAGCATTTAGCTAAGATATGTGGGAGATTTTAGAGAACAAAAAAACACACTAACCTGCAATAAACTCACAGGTGGCAATATTAATCAAGATACAGAGGTTATTTCTTAGTTTTAGTATAGGTATGGATGCAGTTATATGGAGAGTTATAACTAAGAATACTGAATCTCCAGTCTGTATACATATATTAAAAACAAACATAATAAAAAAGAAGCCCATATAGGTGAACCAACAAGCATATATATACTAATGCTCATCCTAGGACAACTAAATAATTTCTGAGGGTGGAAAAGGCAGATATTCTGTGTTTTTAAAGTGTTCATCATATGATTCTAATGTGTGGCAAAGTTGAAAATTAGTAAACTCAGAGAGCAGGTGACTTTAAAGGAGGAGAAAGATGGGAAGAAAGGTAGTTAACATTTTTGTTTCTCTTGATACTTCATTTTATAAGTAAGCAATAGAAAAACTCTTGAAGCTCTCAGTTCTATTCACCTTGCTTTTGTCAGTGGGAGAGGAAAATTATGAACTCCGATATGACAGCTCACTTTCCTCATATACAAACTGTTGTTGTGTGTTTTGAAGTCAGAACCAACTTATAACTTACCCTCCATAGGGTTTTTCAGAGGTTGTGAATTACACGAAAAGAAATTTTCCATCTTTTTCCCATAGAGCAGCTAGTAGATTAGACCTGTGTGCTTTTGGCTTGGCAGAAGAATTCCTTTACTGTGCACAGCTCCTTTACTGTGAAGTCACTAGAGCTCCCTACCACATTGAGTCTAGCACATACAAAGGAAGGCCAAGGCTGAGTCAATTAGCATTAGAGTTAAAAGTTAAAAGATAGGCTGTTTTGTTTTCTGAGTTTGGGTTTGTTTGGTTTTTTTTTTTTTTCCATCCTCTCATTTTAATCAAATTTCTAATTGCCATTTTACCAATTTAATCATAAGTTTCTTTTTGAAGCTTTACTGCTGAAGAATTAGTTTCTAAGGTCACTGAACCTCTATGAGAGGCCTCACCTCTGAATGCCACAGAGAATGCTCATTCTCAATTCAAAGACCAGTCGGCTTAGATCTTGGCTCCAAACCCCAGGATGCAGTCAACCTGCAAAAATAAAGGCAGGAGTGCTCAGCTGGGCCCCATGAAGAGTCTGAGTTCAGCTTTTATTTTAATCACATTAAAAGATAACATCTTTTTTTCATTCCTCATAATAAAATTCTAAAAAACACACTAAGGTAACAACAAAACTAGATGCCATTAGTTCTTTTGACAGTTTACCTATAAAATAGACATATTTCAGAATCATAGAGGTGAAAATTGGCAATAGTTTTTGTCAGTATGAGTTACTTTCAGAAAAAATTCCCCCTTCCTGTTCAACACTGCGGCGCTGTCACTGTCAATGAGAGAAGAGTTAAATCAGAAAGATTTCATCTTACTCAGAATTAGTTTCTCCCTATAAATCTTAGAATGAGTCTCCTCTTTTTCCTGACATGAGCAGACTTTAATATGTTTGTTTCTACTTCTTATGACCCTGATAACTGGGCATAAACTGATCTGGATTCTATTCTACTTCACAAATCAGTGAACAAAGTAATCCTCCCCAAAAAATTATTGTAAGCTCTTCATTACAAATGACAAAAAAAAAAACCAAAACAAAAACAAACAAACAAAAACACCTAAAAGAACACAGATGGAGTTTGGAATCCCAAGTGGATTTTTCTGCATCAGAGTAGGAGAAGTGGGAAAAAGAAAAAACAAAACAAAGCACGCAAAAAATCTCAACTATGTTTGACATGCAGATTTGTTATAAAATAAATATAGCATGCTGCAGTGCCAGTTTCACCAGCCTTTCTCTGTATATTGAAAATTTATTTAACTTCTTTGCACTTTTGAAGAGTCTGAAACATTCTGTAAGTTATGGATGGAGATGTTCCCCAGGGAGATGGAGGAAAACATAGCAGGAAAAAGAAAAAAAAATGGACAGTGAGCATTGCCAATGCTTCATTGATGCAGAAAGCATTTAAATTCAGGGTAGTGACAATATACCTTACCCCAAAATATAGATTAAGCAGTTTCCCAAGTTTTCTAGATAAATTCTTGCATTGAAACGGGGATCAGTGTGTCAGAGTGAGCCTGGCTCAGGACAGGGAAGGGTCGCTATACATGGCAAATGACTCAATGGCATAGAGAAACAATAACATGCTATGACAGGTTTGGAAGCAGGAGTGGAATCCACTTCCAAAATAACATGCCTCTGGAAACTCTATGAACTTTGATAAATGTTGATAGTTGTAGAGGGCCTTCAAGCCTTTTGTTCATAGAGTCTCTATGAGTCATGCTCAACTTGATAGCAATCAACAACTACATTATAAAGACTTGTAACTTGAGAGAAAAGGTATTTTTATAAAACTTCATATTTTTAGAGAAAAGGGAAAACATAATGACTATTCAAGGTCTTTTTTTGGGGGTGTTGCTTTTCATAATTTGAGATTTCTTTTTAATTGTTCTCCAAACTTATATTAAAACTCAAGACTAAACTCAGTGGGTAGTATACAATAAGGACTAAATGCTTATATTTGTACTGTTGTTAGTTACTCATTCCTTAAAAAAAATATACCTGAGTTTGGGAGATTCAAATGATATTCAAGACTCTTAAACATATTGCCAACAAACTGGTTCCGCCAGAGACCTTCCGGTGGTTTCTGAGACTGTAAGTGTTAACAATGAGCCCCTCTTTTCTCCCCAAGAGCTACTGAGGTCTCTCAGCCTTTGAGTTAACAATGCAACTCAAAATAGACTACACTACAGAGTTTAACATGAATATTAAAGTCACATATCAATATGTTAGTTTCCTTTTTGTTATGCCTATATAGCAGGCAATGCCTGAGTTAGTTTCCTTTTGTTATGTCTATATAGCAGGCAATACCTGAGGAGCTCAGTTCACTCACTGCATCCCAGGCTCTTCTTCACTGACTTCTGCCATGATGACAGGGGAAAATTTTCTGAGGGTGACATCTGAGAATGGTTGCTCATACTCTTTTCTCTTTTTAGAGGTGTAGAGTTGTTATTGTTAGGTGCCATGAAGTTGAGTACGACTCATAACAATACTGCTTATCTCTGATATACTTGAGTCCATTGCTGCAGTCACTTTGTCAGTCGATATTGTTCAGGGTCTTCTATTCTTTCACTCACCCTCCACCTTTTCAAGCATGGTGTCCTACTCCAAGGAATAGACTCTCCTAGCAACATGCCCAGAATATGCCAGACAAAGTTTCACCATCCTTGCCTCTAAGAACTCCGGCTGTATTTTCTCCAAGACATGTTTGCTTGTTCTTCTGGCAGTCCATAGAATACTCGGGACTTCTCCAGCACTGCAAATCAAAGGCATCAATTCTTCTGTCATCATTGTCCAGATTTCAGATGCATAACATACACACATCAGTTCCACTTGCCTCTGCTGGCTTTCCAACGTGGTCACAGGGATCCGAATTTGAGATTTTTAAAACACTTCAGTACATTTCACTATTCCAATATATTTGAGGAAGATCTCTTTCCAGGAGCGTTCATATTCATTTCAGATTCTCCCTTCCAAAGAATTACTGCTTGGTATTGCTATCTAATTCTAGAAGCATATAAGGGAACAGCACATATTTCTTTTTTTACAAACTGCTATCTAAACTTACACACATTCAGTCTGTATTACTCTTCTCCTTACTAGACCTATCTATTATATGGATGAAGATAGAGTTATGGTAGTTTAGTTCCAGACTTAAAGTTTATATGTGATAGATTAAAAATGGCCAGTGTCTTTACTGTCTTCTCATTAAACTGTAGGGTCTACTTCTTCCTTAGACTCAATACTGGCCTTAGTAAATACTTTGACCAATAGAATATAACAAAAAAATTATTCAGTCAGTTTCTGGGCGCAGACCTTACTAGGACTTCAGCTTTGATTCAATTTCTCTGAGAGCCACAAACCATACATCTGGTAAAAACTATGATTCCACTGAAAGCAACACGCTAGACTGAGTTCTCACCATGTAGGAATACTTGGCTTGGCAGCCTTCGATGATTCCAGTCTCCAGCCGTCCTAACAGGGACAAATCTCAGGAATAAAGTTACCTTGAATTTTTCAGACAAGTCTTCTTCCATTTGAATCTGAACGGACTATGTGGAATTTAAGAATTGCAAATCTCACCCGTTATAATTTCTTTTACCTAAAAAAAAGGAAATGAAATTTAATGGTTATATTAAGAAATGTTGGGTAGTTTTATTATGGAATGATAGATGACTGGAATAATTAGAGCTCAGAAAGTTACTTTAGTCTCAGCTCTACTAATTCTACTATAAACTGTGGGTTCTACATATTTTCCAAATATCCTTTTTTTCCAAATCTCTCTTTCTTGTTATTTCTATATTGATGTTGCTGTTATGTGACATCAAGTCACTTGCAACTCATAGTGACCCTATGTACAAGAGCCCTTAATGTGGCTCTATCCTGTGCCAACCTCACCGTCTCCAACACACTCATTCCCACCACTCCACTCATAGAATCTATTCATCTCATTGATTGTCTTCCTTTCCTGCACCATCCCTCCACTCTCCCAAACATGATGTCCCTCTCCAAGGACCAGTCCCTCCTTGCAACATGCTCAAAGTATGTCAGACGCAGCTTCAGAATCCTTGATTCCAAGGAGCATTCCAGCTTCACCTTCTACAGGACAAACTTGTTTGTTTTCCTAGCAGTCCATGGTATATTCAACACTCTTCTCCAGCACCACAGCTCAAAGGCATCTATTCTCCTTCTATCATCCCTATTCACTGTCCAACTCTCCGATGCATAGCACCTAATTGCAAAAACTATAGTCCAGTTAAGGTGCACCTTAGTCTCCAGTCTGATGTCTTTTCTCTTCAGTACTTTTGAGAGGTCCCTCACAGCTGACTTTCCCAATGCAATTAGTCTCCTGATTTCCTGGCTGCTGGTACCAAGAGTGTTGGCTGTGGAGCCAAGTAAACTAAAACTGTTAACTATCTCAATCTCTTCACTATCAATACTGACGCTGCCAGTTGTCCCAGTGGTGAGAATCTTTGTTCCACTCGAATTTTAAAACCATCTCAGGAACAGGTTTGAGGTCTTGAGAATCAATGAGCGTAGGCCAAACAAGCTCTGGAAGGATATCAAGAAAATTGTCCATGAAGAAGGCAAAAGAAGCCAAAGCTAAAGGAAGAAACCAAGAAATCAAAGAGCTGAACAGAAAATTTCAAAAGGCAGCTCAGGACGACAAAGCAAGATACTGTAATGAAATGTGCAGAGAGCTGGAGTCAGAAAATTCAAAGGGCCAAACTTGCTCAGCATTTCTTAAGCTGAAGGAGTTGAAAAACAAATGCAAGCCACAGGTGGCAATACTTAAGGAAGCATTGAAATAAGATGGAAAAGAGTACACAGAGTTATTGTTTCAGAAGGAATTGGCTGACATAGAAGAATTTTGTGGATGTTCATGTTGCTTAACAAAAAAATCAATACGTCATTGACATAGCCCTCTATTTTTCACTGCCCTTCAGTCAGAACAAACTCATAGCTGACCCTCCAGTGGATTTCAGAGACTATAATTTGCATAAGACTATAATTTGCTGCAGAGCAGCTCATCTACCTCCCCTTTAGGTTAACAGCCCAATTTCTTATTATTAGACTACCAAAAATATGATGATTTTAATGAAAATATCCCAACATCATAAATACCATTAATATGTATATTGGAGAAGATGCAACTGCAAATATGGGATATAGGGGTTTTGTTGTTGTTTTTGTTTTGGTGCACTGAGCCAAGAGTGTCTGGGAATGTACTGTATAGCAACAAGAAGAACAAAAAGATGAAACAAAATGTATTAAATTTTTTGAACAGTTTAGACTTTACTCAAAGTAGCCTCTCTGATAAGCTAAGTGAATGTATCCTTAGCAAGAGGAAAACAATACTTTCAAGGCAGTTAAGGGTATTATTACTTAATAACAATGTCATAGAGTACAGAAATATAGTTACTGGTATATGTGCTTTCCTGAAGATAGAAGACAAAATTTTGTCTTTCATTTAGATAGACCCTTTCCAGTACAATGGAAAAATCAAATATGATGTTTTGATAATCATACATAAGATATTTAAATACTTTTAAAAAAATGTTAATGAAAATACAAGCTGTGGTGGTAGAAAATAAATATTTGGTTTGTTTTATGATTATTTTGTAAACTACAAAAAAATAGTCTACTACAGTAGGGAGCTTTAGCGGCTTATTGTTGTGTACTATAGACTTGAAACTGACTCATAGCCTATCCTCCAGTGGGTTGTCAGTTCCAGTTACTCTCTCAGGAGAAAATTGCCCATCTTTTCTCCTGAGGAGTAGTGGTGGCCTCAAACTGCATGCTTTTGAGATTTCAGTGCAGCTTCTTGCCACTAGGCCACCAGACTGGTAAGGAATTATGCTGCCAATATACAGACATGCTGCTCAAAATCACCAGCTACACCGCAGGAGGAGATGGGTTACGTTCTATCATTCAATTACCACCTCTGAAAACCTCTGGAGGGTCGTATATGGATAGCTTCAGCACTACTAATACATATTTTGTAAACTCTGTATGTGTATTAGTAACAAGAAAAATAGATTGTCAGTGACACACTTCCAGTTATCTATTTCGTCTGGACACATACATTGAACATTGTGAAAAAACATTCAGTCTTAACTGTTGAGTCAGTCATTTTAGTTGTTGTTGTTGTTATGTGCCATTGGATCACTTGTGACTCATAGCAACCCTTGTACAACAGCCCTAAACTCTGCTCTGTCCTGTGCCAATCGCACTGTCTCTGATACACCCATCCCAATTACCCCAGTTACTGAATCAATCCACATCACAGAGGGCCTTCCCCTCCTGAGCTGTCCCTCCACCCTCCATGATGTCCTTCTCCAAGGACCAGTCTCTCCTTACAACGTGTCCAAAGGATGTTAGACAGAGTCTCAGAATCCTTGCCTCCAAGGAGCTGCTGGTTTGACCCTTTCAAGGATGAATCTATTTGTTTTCCTAGCAATCCATGGTACCCTCAACACTCTTCTCCAACACCACAGCTCAAAGGCATCAATTCTCCTTCTATCCTCCTTAATCATTGTCCAACTCTCTGATACATAGCAAGTGATTACAAAGACCATGGCCTGTATCAGATGCACCTTAGTCTCCAGAGAGACACCATTGCTCTTCAGTAATTTGGAGAGGTCCCTAATGGCAAACTTTCCCATGGCAACCCATCTTTTAATTTCCTGGCTACTGGTGCCGAGAGTGTTTACTGTGGAGCCAAGCAAACTAAAGCTGTGAACAATCTCAATCTCTTTACCATCCATCCTGATGCTGCCAATTGGCCCAGTGGTGAGAATCTTTGTCTTCTTGACATTGAGCCTCAACCCATATTGGAGGCTGCAGTCCTTGACCCTCTGCAGCAAGCACATTTTAGTGTATTTTGTAATAAATATTCCACTATTTTGCCACATAAGCCATCTAGGGACATGTGCTTAGATGTGCATTTAAAAATTAATATGAGATTTTAAAAAAGTCTGTTATTAATTGTGTTAACTCACCTTTCTTTGGAATGGACACAGGCATAGTATCTTCTAGTTAGTTGGACATGTGCCTCTTTTCTAGATTTTTTGTTATAGATTAGTGAGTACTTCCAGTGTTATATTCCGTCAAGAAAATACTTTGGTATTTATCAGTTTGAGAAACTTTGTTTTTTACCAATGCCTTCAGAGCAGTCTAAACTTTTCCCTACAGTATTACTGACTTTCTATCATATACTATCTGCTGAAATGATTATGTGTTCACTGTTGTTTTTCGTACAATGACTCTGTGCATTCTCCCTATCTTTTTATATTTCCTGTATTATTTTTTTTGTCCATAGAATTCTTTAGAGAATTCCCTACAGTTTGGTTCTGAATCAATAAGTCAACGGTATTTAATAATAAGAAGAATTAAAGGTGTGGTATTACAAGAATCTATACATGTATAAGAATTTTATATATGCTAATTTTTTTTAAAAAGTCAATATTGCCATGAGGTGTTATTCTTAGAACCTTGTGAGTCAAGGGAAATTCATAGGGACAGTTAGTGTAAGATTAGAATCCTGTCTTACCCTGTGCCATTCTCAAGATCTCTGATACACTAGAGCCCATTACTGTAGTCAAATCATCGGGTTGAGAGTCTTCCTCTCTTTCAGCATCCCTGTAACTTTTCAAGCAAGATGCACCTCTCCAAGGAATGGCCTCTCCTAGCAACATGTCCGTGACAACAGGTACGTGAGAAAAAATTTCACCATCGTTGCCTCCAAGGAGCTCTCCGGCTGAATTTTCATCTGGCAGTCAATAAGATCTTTAGTACTCTTCTCCAATACTACATTTCATGGACATCAAGTTTTTTCCTGTTATCCAGTCATTGTCCAGATTTCAGCAGCATAGCAAGTGAATGAAAAGACTCTGGCCTAAATCAAGTGCACCTTAATCCTCAAACTAATGTTTTTTGCTCCTCAATAATTTGAAGAGATGGCTGACTGTAGACATTCTCAGTGCAAAAGTCTCCTGATATTCTTACTGCATTACCAAGTATGTTGACTGTGGATCTAAGTAAGACAAAGTTGTTGACAGTTCCAATCTTTTCTCTGTCTCTCATGATGTTACCTAGTTGACTTGTGAGGTTTTTTTGTTTAATTGAGTTTTTAAAAAATGTCTTTTATTCTGATTTATTTATAAAGTTTTTATTGTTTTTCACAAAAGATCCTTCTTATATCCCTCACTCCACCAATCCATCAAATTGTGCAACCCTATGATTAACACCCTACCTCCCTCATCTTCACTTTTCTGTTTCCACCCTCCCCCACCCCAGTCTTAGATCCTCATACTCATACTACAATAATGGTTTTATACAGTATTTGTCCTTGTGGAACTGACTTAGTTCACTCAGCATGATGCTTTCCAGTCCCTCCTAAGTCAGTAGTAACTTACAAAACCCTTGTTACTGCGAGCTGGGTAGTATTCCATTATATGAATGTACCACAACTTCTCAATCGATTCATTTGTGCGGTTGGACATCTAGGCTGTTTCCATGTTCTTGTGATGGTGAATAATGCTGCTATGACCATTGGTGTACAAGTCTCCATTTGAGCCTCAGTTCTCATTTTCTTGGGGTATATTATAAGCACTGGATTAGCTGGGTCATGTGGAATTTCTATGTTCAGCTTTTTGAGGAAGCACCAAACTGCCTTCCAGAGTGGTTATACCATTATACAATCCCACCAACAATGTAAAACAGTTCCTATCTCACCACGTCCTCTCCAACATTTATTACTGACTATCCTGTTAAACTTTACCAATGTTACTGGAATAAGATGGTATCTTATCGTGGTTTTGATTTGGATCTCTCTTATTGCCAGTTATTTGAAGCATTTCTTCATATATCTGTTGGACATTTGAATATCTTCCTCTGTGAAAATTCTTTCCATGTCTCTTGCCCGTTTTGTAATTAGGTTATCAGTCTTTTTCTTGTGAAGGCCCTGGGGTATTCTATAAACTTTTGTTATGAGACTCTTGTCTGAGATGGTATTGCCAAATGTTTGTTCCCAGTCAGTAGGTATTCTTTTCACCTGGTTGGGGAAAAATTTTGATGAACACAGAGCTTTAATCTTTAGATGGTCCCATTAATCAGTTTTATCCTCTTCAGATTGTACATATCTGGCTGTATTTGGCAGTCTTTATACTGTAGATTAGGGCTTCTAGTCTTGTTTCCAGTTTGTCTCTTATGATCTTTGAGGTTTTAGGCTTTACTCCCAAGTCTGTTATCCATCTTGAGGTGTTTTTTTGTTTATGGTGTAAGATGTGAATCTTGTTTCAGCTTTCTGCAGGTAGCAGTCCAATTTTTCCAACACCATTTATTGAAGAGGATGTCCTTTCCCTATTTGATAGGTTTTATTTCCTTGTCGAATATCAGCTTTTCAAATAACATCACATCAATTTCTTTCTTCTGGTTCTCTCTATCTGGCATATTCATTGTGTCTGCCTTTTTAATGAGATGAGTTATTTTGTTTTTCAACAATAACTGAGGCAGACTGCTGTTTTCTTGACATTATGTGAGACATTTTTTAGTAGACGTTAAGTTCTTGCAACTATTTATTGATCAAGAGTATTGCAAGGGTTTGTGAAGGACCTGTGTATTTGTGTTTTCTGCCCCCTCACTTGAGCTTCAACTGTCCTAATCCTTTCTGCTTGAGCTTACAGGTTCCTGTGTGGTCTAGCTAAAAAGCAATGATCCCCACAAAGTACCTGAATGGAAAACCAAGAAGCCGTAGTTTCCCCCTTTAGAACTGGTTCTACCCCCTTACTCAAGCTCTAGCTGGCCCAGTCCCTTCTGCTTGAGGTTAAGGGGTCCTGCGTGGTCTAACCAAACAGTAGTGATCCTCACAAAGCACCTACATGGAAAACCAGAAAGCTTGTTTTTCCCTTTGATACTGGCTGTGCCACCTGGCTCAAATTCTAGTTGTATCACTCTCAGGTATGCCCTGTTATTTGTTTTCTTGACATGAAGTGCAATCTATATTGAAGGCTGCAATTTAAATAAAATTATTAAATATAAAAAATTAAAATTAATCAAATTGTTATCTCCAGTTTATTGGAATTAATATACCTTAATTCTTCAGAAACTTTATAAGTGCCTTTTCTTTTAGTACTTGTGTTGCATAAAAAGCTACTAACCCCTATTTTTTTATTCAGACTATTATAGTTTGTGAGTAAGTAAAAGGGAATTATAAAGAAGTGAAGTTGTGAAAACATGAAATACATAGGTGGCAGGTGTCCTTTTGATGATATTAAATGCACTGGGGTTAAAAGAGCAACACATCCTCACGGGAGACCAAGAAGCATTTGATAAAATATTTTATGTTATTGTATAAATACATAACATTAAAGTTTTCTAATATTTCTTTCTAGAAATGTATTTTATCTAGTATGCACTGCTTGCATGTGTTTATCACTTTAAATAAAAACCCGGAGATCAAATTATTAAAATCTTTCATTTTGTTATTGTTTCTTTTCCAATTTCCTCTTATAAAACAACATTTATTTTTAAAAGTGCTTCTTGTACTGAAACAATTGGTCAATTTTTTAAATTATTTCTATCACAATTGGATTTAAAGCATCTGTGATATAGCAATCAACATAACAATAGTGTTAGATTACTTAATAAGCAAGGCAAGCAAATATTTACTGTGCTTACTTACTAACCTGTAGTGAACAAGTTTATATTTTTTTTTCACTATGTCAAAGAGTGTATTTCCAGGTATTTCTGGCATCTCTCTCTCTCTCTCTCTCTGTGTCTCTCTCCTCCCAACACTATTCTGCAGAATCAAAACCTCTTTTCAAATTCAAAATCACTGACAAGGATGGAATAATTCTTCCCCACAAATCAGTATGTTAGTCCAAATAAATTGTGCTTACTTTGCTTTTTGGGTAATCTGGCCCCTGGGCAACAGCTGCAATGAGGAAGATGTTGGGTGAAAACCAAAGTATTTGAAGTACATTAGGCTTGGCTTCGAAATCTAGTTCTATTAATGGTATTTTTTTAAGTATATGATTGTGATGCTTCTGTTGCTGCTGAAATTAATTAGTTCTAATTCCAAGACTGGAACTGCCCTTGAATATTTTTGCTGTTGGTGGATACCATTGAATTGATTCTAATTCATAGCAAAACTATATATCACAAAATTATGCAATTTACATTTTATAAGTAATGGTAGTCCGTGTTAGGAAATTTGGAAGACAGCTACCTGGCCAATTGACTGGAAGAGGTGTATGGTTGCTCCTATTACTAATAAAGGAGGTCTATCAGACGGCACATAACAACAACACAACAGAATGTGGAAATTAGCAAGAATAAAGTTAATATCCCATGCAAGTGAAATATTGTTGAAGGTTATCCAAAGGTGGCTAGTACAGTACATGGAAAAAGAACTTTCAGAAGTTCAAGCTGAGTTTAGACATGACCATGGCACCAGGGATATCATTGCTGATGCCAGATGTAACTTGACTGAAAGCAGAGAATACCAGAAGAATGTTCTTTTCATGCTTTATTGACTAGCTAAAGGCATTTTACTGTCTATATCACAAGAAGCTAGGAGAAGAATGAGAATGAGAATCTCAGAACACTTACTTGTGCTAATGTGAAACTTATACATAGACTAATAAGCTGTTATCTGAACTCACTCACTTCACTTTAATGCCCAGAAATTACTTCTGCTAGGGAAGCAATACATTTGCCACTGAGTAAGACATTTTCCCTAGATTTGTTTAGGCTCAAGGGTCTAACAGCTCTTGAAGTACTAATACTGTTAACTTTTTCTATACCTGTACTGAATTAATAAACATTATTT
>NW_006399937.1:6365973-6370525 GCF_000299155.1 Elephantulus edwardii | reverse complement strand
ATTTCACATAACAACAACAATAACAGGAGTATGCAATGAGGCCTGCAGAGTGGATTATATTTTGGGGTAGGGGGTGGGGTTTGAGTAAGTGCGGGGGGGATTGTGTACCAATGAGGGAGTTTTTCTTTTGCTTTTCAAGGTTTCACGGAGATGAGCAAACGGGGGGGAGGGGTTTTTGTGGGGAGAAGGGTGAACAAAAAACGTTATTTGACAGAAGATTTGTGTAATGCAATAATGGCTGTGATTTCTTCATGCTGCTACTATGGGTATTGATAATGGATTCAAGAAAAATCAATTAAAAATTGAACAGTTTCTTCATTTATCATAATACTACCTATTGGTTCACTTGCGAAGATTTTGGGTTTTTTGTGTTTTGTTGCTTTTTATGTTTGAACATAATCCATTTTGAAGCCTCTCATTTTTGGTCTTCATTCAGGAAGTGCTTCAAATCCTTTTCCCTTTCAACAAGTAAAATTGTATCATCTGCTTAATTAAAGTTATTGATAAGTCTTTCTCCAATTCTGATGTCTTGTTCTTCTACATAAAAGCCAGCTTCTTGAGTTATTTATTCTTCATATAAATTATACAACTTTGGCAAAAAGACACAACCCTGATATACACTTTTCCTTATTTTAGACTAGATATTAGAATCCCTTTGTTTTTTTTCAAATGCCTGCATCTTGTTTCATGTACAGTTCCTACATCAGAACTATTAAGTATTCTGGAATTCCATTCAGCCTCATAATTTATTATGTCCCACACAGTTGAAAGTCTTTGTAAAATCAACAAAACACAAGTGAATATCTCTCTGCTTATTTTATGCTTTCAGCCAAGATCTGATACAAGCATGATGTTTCTGTTTCTACCTCCCCTTCTAATTTCAGCTTAAATTTCTGGCATTTCCCTTTTGTAAATTACTTCAGCCATTTTTAACTAACCTTCAGCAATATTTACTTGATATTAATGATATTGTCTGATAAGTTGTGCATTTTATTAGATGTCCCTTCTCCCCTTCTTCTAGTCAGTTGAAGGGGTAGCTATATCTTAAATTTCTTGGCATAAAAACATGAGGACATTCAGAGCTACATCTATTTGCTGAAACACTTAACATAGAATTATTTAAAATACTATATAATGAGGAGTAAGGAACCTAGTACTAGTTGTTGTAGTTGTGTGTTGTAGTTGTTGTTGTTAAGTGCCATTGAGTCGTAGGTGACTCACAGCAACCCTATGAAGGAAAGTCCTCAATGCTTGGGTGCCTTTCATCCTCTCTCAAGATTCATAGGGTTTCTGGAGGCAAGCTATTACAGAAGTGGACGCCACTCCTCCTTCCAAGTTAGTACTGAGCCTAGAATGGTATAATTCTGGAGGGTAGAATTATGTAATATTGAGGAATGATATTTGATAAACGCCTCATCCATAATATGAATATGTAAGTTTTATGAGTAAGTTAAACATATCTATATCTATCTATGTCTGTCTATATCTGTCTATATATATATCTAATCTATACCTATACCTATATCTATACCTATACCTATACCTATACCTAAATCGATCTATCTATCATCTATCTATCTATCTATCTATCTATCTATCTATCTATCTATCTATCTATCTAAATATCTAAATATCTATCTATCTATCTATCTATCTATCTATCTATCTATCTATCTCCGCCCTTATTCCTGTCTTTCATTGTTTTTGTTCAGACAATCCTCTAGGTCATATAGCCCTGGTGTACAAGTTGCCATAACTCAGTCACTTGTGGTTGATGTGAGGCTGAACACTGTGACACTGATGTGTCAAATGCATTAATGGTTGGTTACCCAGTGCAGACAGAGAGCAAGGTGGAGCTCCCCGATTAAAACAAGTTTTGAGTAGGAGTGGCATCCACTTCCCTAATAGCTTGCCTCTGGAAACCCTCACAAGCCTCGAGGACTCTCCTTCGTAGGGTTGTTATGTGCCTGCAACCCATAGAGACTCAGTACAGCAGCTCTGAAGCCTGTCCTATTCTGAGCCAGACTTACAAATTCTGACATACCAGCCTCCATTGTCCAAATTACTGTATCAATCCATCTCATCTTTCCTGTCCTGTCCCTTCCCCCTTCCAAACATGATATCCTTCACCAAGGCCCAGCCCCTCCTGGCTACATGCTCAAAGTTTGTGAAATGAAGCATCAAAATCTTAGCCTCCAAGGAGACTCTTGGGTTTCACCCTGTCCAAGCGAGATCTATTTATTTTCTTGGTGATCCATGGTATGTTCAAGACTCTTCTCCAGCACCACAACTTGAAGGCATCAATTCTTCTATTTTCCTTTGTCATTGTCCAGTTCTCTGATAAATAACAAGTAATTGCGAAGACAATGGCCTGGATTAGGAGCACCTTAGTCTCTAGACTGACATAATTGTTTCTCAGTAATAGGCAATGAAAATATATGGTACTTATGTATATATTAGTACCATATATTGTCATTGCTTGTTATATCCTAAAAGGTACAGAACTGATATCGCAGAAAAGCCTGATTAATTTACACTGAAGAAGGAAAGAAATGGAAAACGAATTTGTAGATTTAGATAAAACAATGAGTTCTTTCTCCAAAGAAAACTAAGAAACTCCTTGAATAACAAAAGCTATAAGGCTACTATAAATCAGCCTCACTCGTAAAGAGAAAACAGATTCTATCCAGAACACTGTTACAGCCTAAAAATTAATTAGATTACAGTACTCAGTAAATTCTTACTTAGTAGAACTTGGCAAGTTGAGCATAAATGTGCATGTGATTATCAAAAAAGAGCTTGATAAACTTGAAAGAACTTACTAGTAAGAAGTAAAGTGATGTATCCTTACAAGAACTCCTGTAATTGTTGTTAGATGCTATTAAGTAAACATTGACACAAAATGACTCTCTGAACAACATAGCTGAACCTTATCCTATCCTGCACCATGTTGTTGTTGTTGTTATGTGCCGTCGAGTAGCTTGCGACTCATAGCGACCCTATGTACAACAGCCCTAAACTCTGCTCTATCCTGTGCCAATAGTACTGTCTCTGACACTCCCATCCTGATTATCCCCGTCACTGAATTCATCCACCTCATAGAGGGCCTTCCCCTCCTGCGCTGTCCCTCCACCCTCCATGATGTCCTTCTCCAAGAACCTGTCTCTCCTTACAACATGTCCAAAGTATGTTAGAGGGATCCCCTCAGAATCTTTGCCTCCAAGGAGCCACCCAGTTTAACCCTTTCCAGGATGAATCTGTTTGTTTTCCTAGCAGTCCATGGTACATTCAATACTCTTCTCCAGCACCACAGCTCAAAGGCATCAATTCTCCTTCTGTCCTCCTTGGTCATTGTACAACTCTCTGATGAATAACAAGTGATTGCAAAGACCATGGCCTGCAATCAGACGCACCTTAGTCTCCAGAGAGACACCATTGCTCTTCAGTACTTTGGAGAGGTCCCTAACAGCAGGCTTTCCCATGTCAATACGCCTTTTAATTTCCTGGCTACTGGTGCCAAAACCTGTCCTGCACCATACCCGTATTCAAGTCTATTGTGATGATTACTGTGTCTATCCATCTGTGGAGGTTCTCCTTCTCACAATTTCACTGACAATTTCTCTTTTTTAGTATGATGTCTCTCTCCAAGTACTACTTCCTCCTGAAAACATGCCCCAAATAAGTGAGATGAAGTTTTATCATTCTTGCTTCTAAGAAGGACTTTGGTTGCAATTATTTGAAGACAGATTTGTTTATTTTTGTTAGTCCATAGTATATCCAATAATCTTTCCAAACACCACAATTCAAAAGCAATGACTCTTTTATTATCATTATTCATCGTTCAGCTCTCATGACTTGGATCAGGCACATCTTAGTCTTTAAACTTAATCTTGAAATGAAAAGAACCATTTATGTTTGATTGTTTGCAAACGTGTCCTACTTACACCAAATGGTAAATTAGTAAGTTCATTTTTAAGACAGTTGTATTATTCAGATATACTGAGACAAAATTAAATAACCTAGAATGCTTTGAAACTTAAAAAAATGTTGTTGTATACTGTAGAGTCAGAACCAACTAATCACTGACCCTCTGTCAGGTATTCAGGGGCAATTAATTATATGAGAGGAGATTGCCCATCCTTCTCCCACAGAGCATCTGGTGGCCTCAAACTGTGTGCCTTCGTGACTGCAATGAAGCTTCTTGCCACTACACCACCAAAGCTCTTAAAAAAAATACCACACATACAATCAAGATATTTTAATAATTATTGATGAAAGAATTGGAAACAATGAGGAAGAAATGGTAGTTTGAAAGTGTGATCTTGCTAACAACAAATGCTGGTGAGTTTGTAATGAAACTGGAACCCTTATTCACTGTTGGTGGGAATGTAAAATGGTGCAACTACTATGGAAGGAATCATGATGTTTTCTCAAACAGTTGGAAATAGAAGTATCATTTAACCCAGCAATTCTACTACTGGAATGTACCCTAAAGAAACTAGAACTGCCACCCACGCAAATATATGTACACCTATGTTTATTGCTGCTTTGT
>NW_006399937.1:6358978-6365873 GCF_000299155.1 Elephantulus edwardii | reverse complement strand
TATTGCAAAGAGGCAGAAGGCACCGGTCCTTGAAGAGGAAGGTCATTCTTGGGAGCATGGAGGGACAGCCCAAGAAAGGAAGACCCTGGATGAGATGAATTGACTCAGTGACTGGGGTAAAGGAGGTATGTGTGTCAGAGATAATAAGGTTGGCTCAAGATAGAGTGGGTTCAGAGCTGTTACATATAGAGTCGCTATGACTTGCAAGCAACTCGATAGCACATAACAATAACAACAACATACTTGTGTTTTCTGCAAGAAATAGAAACTTTCATTTATTTTCATCTTAGTCTGTTGTGGTCAGGCCTAGGAGCTCTGGTGGTATCCTGCATTGAATGATGTCCCATGAAAACAAAGGCTAGGAGATTGAATATAAAAGAAGCTTCATGGGAGATAGTTGGACAGTCTCCTCATATGAAGTTTTATAGCCTCTGATATTGGATAGAGGGACAATGTGAGTACAATTTGACTCAGTGGCATTAAGAATAGTCAGATATGGTCATTGATGTTAGGTGCCTTGAGTAGACTATGGTTCATAGAGACACGATGAACAAGAGATCTGAACTTTGCTCTACCCTGCATCTCTTCATGATCTCTGTCATGCTCAAGCCAGTTATGGTAGTCACTGATGATATGTTTCACATTCAGCACCTGGCCTGGTTTTGACTGTTGATATTGAACATCTCCAAAAATTTCTTCCATAGATGTGGTCAATATGATTTCCACCAGGTGAGTTCTGTGTTTGTGGTTTTGTTTTTTTTTAATTGTGATGAATAATTCATTGAGCATACAAAATTCAACCATTTTTTTTACCGACTCTACTTTCTGACTACAATTCCTTCATCATTCTTTCCAACTTTTTTATTCCATTCACCAGTTATCATTAATGTGTGGTCAATTTTGTACTGTATAATTTTGTAAATATCTTCAATTTCTTCTTTGAGTTTAGCTGCTGGTGTGCATATTTGAATAATAGTGCTATTAACAGGTCTTCCTTGTACATATATGAATAGTATCCTATCACTCACAACATTGTACTTCAGGAGAGAATTTGAAATTTCTTTTTAACGATGAAAGCAGCAAAGGGAACAGATACTGAATAAAAGAGCTGAACAGAAAATTTCAAAAGGTAGCTCAAGAAGATAAAATGAAATATTATAATGGGATATGCAAAAAGCAAGAAATGAAAATTAAAAAGGGAATATCTTGTTCGACATTTGTCAAGTTGATAGAAAACTGAAAAGCAAGTTCAAGCCTCAAGTTGCAATAATGAGAGATGTTGTGGACAAAATAGTGAACAAAACAGGAAGCATTAAGAGAAGATGGAGTGAATACAGCACTGTACCAAGGAGGATTGGCCGACACTGAAATGCTTCAGAAAGTACCATCTGGGCAAGAGCCCATGGTAATGAAGGAAGATGTTCAAGCTGTATTGAAGGGATTAGAAAGGAAAAAAACCGCTGGAATCTATAAAATATCAATTAACATGTTCCAACTAATAGATGCAGACCTGGACATATTCACCCCTCTATGCTAGAACATTTGTAAATAGCTTCCTGGCAATTGACTAGAAGAGATCCATATTTATTTCCATTCCAAAGAAAGGTGATCCAAAACGATGGGAAACAATCAAACAATATCATTAATATCACATGCATGCATAACATTGTTGAAGATCATCCAACAAAATGGCTAGAGCCATATGTTGAAAAAGAACTGCCAGAAGTTCTAACTAGGTTTGAAAGAGGCTGTGATTCAAGGGATATTACTGCTCATGTCAGACGGATCGTGGCTGAAAGCAGAGGATAGCAGAATATGTCTATTTGTGCTTTATTGATTATGCAAAGGGAATCCCTGGATACTTAATTGTCTCTATTCATATCTAGACCAAGAGGCTGTCACGTGAACAGGACAAGAAAACATTGCATGTTTTAAAATTAAGAAAGCTGTGTCAAGGTTATATCCTTTCTCCATAGCTATTCAATCTGTATACTGAGAAAATAATTCAAGAAGCTGTACTCTATGAAGAAGAATGTGGCAGCAGAATGCTCAAAGTCACTGGCAATAAGAGAAATACAAATCAAAACCACAATGAGATACCATCTCATCCCAGTAGTAGTAGCAAAGTTTAAGAGGACAAGAAATAATAAATGTTGGGGAGGATGTAGTGAGAAAACAACTCTTATACATTGTTGGTGGAATTGTAAAATGGTACAAAAATAGTTTTGCTTACATAAATGATACATTCTTTCTTCCTCCTCCTCAATGTACGTGTCATGGAGCCCTGTCTCAATGTGGGAAGATGCATGAGAGTGAATAAGCTGTTTGTTTTTCATGTCTAATATTAGAAAACATAGTTGATTATATTCTCCATTATCAAAATATACAATAATAAAGACAATGAGGTTAAACCTTCTCCTTAACATCTATGGAGTTACTGGGTAGAGTGGAAAGATTAATGGAATCAACTGCTAACTAAAGGTTGTAAATCTGAATCATAAATAAGTGCTTGAGAAGAAAAGCCTGGTAGTCTGTTTTTCAAATACCATTAGTAGTCTTGTGGAGCACAGTTCTACCCTGACACATTCTATGAGTCAGCTTCAATCCATGGCAAATCGTTTTCTGTTCCTTCTGACATATTATCTTAATTTTGTTGCTGTTCTTGTCCTGTTAGTTCAGAATTTATTTAGATCATAAGAACACTATTATGTTTTCAGTTTACCAAAACATCTCAGTATCTGCTACATGGGTTGAGTTTGAAAAAGATCTGGGAGTCAAAATGTACAAGAGGCTTCTTACATGCCTACGACAGGTATGTTGAGCTTTGTAGAGGATTCATGAAAACAAAGTGGATATTCAAGTAGATAACATGTAGGTTGTACTTTCCTTGTACAAAAGCCCGAAGTGTTCAGGTCATAGCAAACATGCAGACCTCAGCTACAGTGAGAAGCTTAGCAAAGATTCAGGCCATATTTAAACAATGAACATATTTTAGCAAAGGATTAGACTTTAACAAAGGTTAGAAGTTCAGGCTTCAGTCAAAATGAACCCTGAAGCCTGGATAGTAAAATCCACATAACAGATGATCCTCATCCTGATGCATTATCAGCAAAGACTCCAACCTTTCCTACAGGTGGCTTGGGTGTGTTCTGTAGGGCCTGACAGCTTGTGATTTTGTTAGAAATGACCTCTCCACTTGCCGCAGTTCACAGAGGCCTCAAGAGGTAAAATAAGACACATAAAGTTGCAATTAAACAAAAATGAGTTTTAGTGGCCTTTTTTACTTTGGAGGTAGATCAATGTTCACTGCTTTTAAATTGTAAAGCAGCTGGCTGCCTCTCCAATATTCTGGGGAGGTTCTAGCTGTAAAATATTAATGCTACTGAAGTCACAATTGCAGAAAGTTGCGAGTTTTTAAAATCAAATAAACAAAAAGAGCCACAATAGAATTGGGGGGGAACTTGATAAAATGAGATTTAAGCTATTAGTAATTACTGAAGAAAAGAGATTTTGTGTGGATTTAATCGAACTAAATTCTCAAATTTTATACATTTTAATGCTAGACTTAGGGAAGCAGTGCTGAATCCTTCTAAGATTCTTTCTGTATTTACAGCCAAAGATATTGTAGGGATTATATGCTTGGAATGGCTGTTTTCAGTGTCTCGAATTGGGAAAACTGAGAAAACAACTTATTCATTGCCAGTTTAAATCTGTAGCTAGAAATATTTTGTTCACAATGCCTTCTGATGTTACTGATTTGACAAAATAAAGATATTCAGAGAGAAAATTTATATTTTTTATACCCTGAATTTAAAAAAAGAATATAACAAAGTAATAAACAAAGAAAAAACAATCTTCTGAAAGAATTATTCAAGTTTTAGGGGATTTCTGCAGGAGCTTCTCCTGTGTGATTTACAACCTCTGAAAAGCCACTATGAGTTGGTTCCAACTGGATGGTACACAATAATTGATTAAGTGAATAATGCAAAATGGCATTATTAGATAATATTAAATAAAGTAATAATTTTTTTTTCAGTTTTGTGTACACACAATTGTTCGTGTTTGTTACTGATTGCTGTTGAATTGAGGTTGACTCATAGTGACTCTATGAACAAAAGCCTTCCATAGCTATCATTGTTTCTCCAAGTTCATAGAGTTTCCAGAGGCATGTGGATTAGGAAGTGGATGCCCCTCCTGCTTCCCAACCTGTTTTACAACTGAAGCTCCACAAACACTGTCTACAATGGGAAACCATGGTACTTGATATTTCCATGGCACAGGGCTCAGCATCATAGCAAACCCAGGTTACCTCACACAGCACATTGACAAAGACTAATGTGCAAAGTGGAAGAATGTTCCTCCAGATAGAACAGCACTAGTCTCATTTAGCACTGGTTGAGTGTTGTCAAGTCGAATATGACTCAGAGTAAGCTTTGCACAAAAGGCCTGAACTCTGTTCTAAGATTAACATAATTTTTCTACATTAATAAGAGAGTTTCCAGAGTTTCCAGAGGCACCTAGTCTAGGAAATAGATGCCAATCCTGCTTGCCACATAAATTTATCCAGAAGCTTATCCAACCACTGTACCTAATAAGCAATCATTATGGTATTTGATACGACTATGGGATAATTTTCAGTATGACAGCAACTCAAAGTTGTTCAGTAAAGCAAATGGACAATGACCATGGCCTGCATCAGGTGTAACTTAGTCTCCAGACTGACATTGTTGCTCTTCAGTTCTTGGAATATCAATATTGTTTCCTAGGATGACCAGTCATACTGCTATTTGAAGAGGGCTTAATGGTTAAAATTAGTGGATAGCGTGAAAATCAATGTATATAGACTTTGTAAGCAAACCAGCATAAAATATTTTTTTTATTTAAGAAGGAATAATAAACCATTCAATAAAGTTGGAGGGCAACGTACTCTTTTCCTAAACTTGATGTCTCCTTTTATGTGTGGGGCATTTCATTAATACAACACTCCACACCCTACACCCTTCCCTCACTCATTCCTTTTTAAAAGGAGAGGCAATCCCTGTCATGATTGGGGGAAGAAGTGGGATGTAAGCAGATATAAAGATGTCAGAATTTTCATCCCTTGTTAGAAAAATGGAAAAGTTACATTTGTTTCTCCAACTACAGTAAGTTATGCTAGTAACTTACTTTCCTCATGCCACAGAAAACCAAATTTAAAAGCCCATTAAAAATAACCAAAAAATCCACAACTCATTGCTAGCAAGTCATAATTGACTCTCCAGTGGATTTGCAGAAGCTGTGAATCGTATCTTCTCCCATGGAGAGTCGGGTGGATTCAGACTGCCAGTGAGACACCACTTTTGGATTAGCATTGCAACTCTCTATAGATGACAAGGATATGTAATATTTCAGCATCCTGGGTCACTAAATAGGAAATTAGACATGAAACAAGAATCCCCAATTGTTCTGATTACCATTACTATAGTCTGTCCTAACTGGTACAAAAATTAATCCTTAGAAATGAGATGCATAACAAAATTATCAAAACTATCTTTGTCAATTTCCTAAGTTCACAAAATACTATAAATGAATGACTTTAAAGAACATAAGTTTATTTCCTAACCATTTAGAAAGCTACAAGTGTGAATTGAAGAAAACAACTGTGGGGAAGACTTTCTCTGTGAACTTCAGGGTAAAACCATTGTTTGCTCCAACTTTTGTGTTCAGGTGTTCTTTGATTTCCTGGTGAACTTAAATTGGCTTCCATCTTTCCCTTATATTCTCACCACTCTACTCATCTCTGTGTCTAATTGGTTCTTTTAATAATTGAGTTAACCTGAAGATATGTGATTCATTATGTAACACTATGATTGTTCACTACGGTTTTGAATTGGTTTTGATTCGTAGAACCATGTGTCCAAGAGATGAAACCAATGTTATCCTTACAATTTCTTCAAATCCACTGTGTGTCCCTGACCTTTTACTGTTTCAAACAAGTTATCATTTTCCAGGGACTGGCCCTTGTCAATAATATACCAAGTGTGCAAGACAAAGTTTCATCAACCTTGTTTATGAGGAGTACTCTGCCTGCACTTTTTTCAAAGCAAATATACTTGTATCTTGGCAGACTGTGTTATATTAAATATTCTTCACCAAGAGCACAGGCAATTAAAAAATATCTATTCTTTCTTGATCTTTTTTATTCAGTTTCCAACTTTATCATGCATATAAACAAATTGAAAATATCGTAGCTAAGTTGAGTGAAAGCAAAATCAATATATAATAAGAGATTATTTAGACATTGTCATTAATTATATTAATCAAATGTAATTAATGTTATAAAACAAAGGGAGCTTTGGCGACCAGCTAGATAAAGAGTCGTGCTGCCAGTACAAAGGCACAAGGTTCAAATCAACCAGATACTCTGAAGGAGAAAAATGAGTAATCTCCTGTGTGAATTATAGCCTCTAATAGCCTAATTACTCTAATTAGAAGTGAGTCTTTATTCACTGGCACATAACAATGAAAACATCTATGAATGCTAAAATGAACGCCAAATATAATTTCTTAACTTTATCTCAAACTTTTAAAGAGCCAAAATACTATAACTAGGATCAGGTACATATTAGTCTCTAAACACCTATCCCTGCTCTTAATCACTCTAAAAAGTTATTTGAAAAGTATTATATTTTAGGGCATTATTTTTATCGTAGGAGTATGCATCTTGATTGCATGTTCGATCTTCCAGTCACCCATTATTATCAATGCATCTTGATTGCATGTTCGATCTATCTCCGACTGTAAAAGTTGGTAGAAATCATCTGTTTCTTCTTCTTTGGCTCTGGTTGTTGGTGCATATATCTGAATGATAGTGGTATTTACTGGGCTTCCTTGTAAGCGTATGGATATAATCCTG
>NW_006399937.1:6333544-6350357 GCF_000299155.1 Elephantulus edwardii | reverse complement strand
CACAATAGCAAAGAGTTGGAAACAAACCAAGTCCTCAACAACAAATGAATGGATAGGGAAACTGTGGTATATTCACACAGTGGAATACTATGCGGCATTGAAAACCAAAGAACTCATGAAATATTATACAAGATGAGTGACCATGGAGGACATTATGCTGAGTGAAAGATCTCAGTCACAAAAAGACAAATACTGCATAATTCCACTGTTATAGAAGAGGACTTATATGAGAATTGGCAGGAAACTAAGAAAAGAAGGAATAAGTAATGTACATGACATTGAAACAGATGAGGGAGAGAACTGTGTAAAAGGAATATATGATTGAATATTATTGGCATGACAAGAGTCTAGAATAAGAGCTGCAGAGTAAAGTGGACTGGAGGTAGGGACTGTATAGTAATGAAAGATTTTTTTCCAAAGAAAAAGGCTAACAAGAGTCGGGGGCAGCAAGTAAGATGTGCAACAATGAATAAATGGAAATCCAAGTTCTGTATAAACTTTCATTAAACTCTCAATTAAAAAAAACAAAATACCAAAAGGAATTGGCAGACACAGAAGAATTTAATGAAACAATATATAGGCAAGAGCCTATGGTGATAAAAGAAGAACTTCAGACTGCTTTGAAAGAATTGACTAAGTCCCCAGGAATTGACAGTATACCAATTGACATATTTCAACAAAAAGAAGCTGCCCTAGATGTGCTCACCAAGTTGTGCCAAGAAATATGGAGAACAATCACTAGGCCAACTGATTGGAAGATATCTATATTTGTTTCCATTCCAAAGAAAGGTGAACCCACAGAGTGTGGAAATTATTGAACAATATCATTAATATCACATGCAAGCAAGATTTTGCTGACAATTATCCAAAAACAACTGGAACAGCACATCAACAGAGAACTACCAGAAGTGCAGGCTGGGTTTAGATGGGGCTGTGGTACTAGGGGTATTGTAGCTAATGTTAGATGTATCTTGGCTGAAAGCAAGGAGTACTGGAAGAAAGTTTATCTTTGTTTCATTGATTACACAAAGGCATTTGACTGTATGGATCATAACAAACTGTGGCTAACTATGAGAAGAATGGGATTGCCAGAACACTGGATCGTGCTAATGCGAAACCCATACATGGACTAGGAGGCAGTCATCAGAACAGAGCAAGGAAACACTGCATGGTTCAAAATTCGGAAGAGTGTATGCCATAGCTGTATCCTGTCTCCATACTTTTTCAATCGTTATGAAGAACAAGTTATCTAGGAGGCTGGGCTCTATGAGGAGAAGTGTGGCATCAGAATTAGAGGAAGAATCATCAACAATCTGTGTTATGCAAATGACACAACCCTACTTGCTGAAACTGAGGAGGACCTGAAGCACTTGCTGTAGAAGTTCAAAGACTGCAGTCTTCAGTATGGATTGAGATTCAATATCAAGAACACAAAGATTCTCACCACTGGGACAATTGGCAGCATAATAATGGATGGTGAAGAGACTGAGATTGTTCACAGTTTTGGTTTGCTTGGATCGACAATCAATATCCTTGGCACCAGCAGCCAGGAAATTCAAAGACGTATTGCGATGGGAAAGTCTGCTGTCCTGTCTAAAGTGCTGAAGTGCAAAGATGTCAGTCTGGACACTACGGTGCACCTGATACATGCCATGGTCTTTGGAATCAGTTGCTATGCATCAGAGAGCTTGACAATGACTAGGGATGATAGAAGAAGAATTAATGCCTTTGAGCTATGGTGTTGGAGAAAAGTATTGAAAATATCATGGACTGCTAGGAAAACAAACAGGTTTGTCCCGGAGAGGGTAAAGTCAGGCTGCTTCTTGGAGGCAACGTTTCTGAAGCTTTGTCTGACATACTTTGGGCATGTTGCAAGGAGGGACCAGTCCTTGAAGAGGGCCACCATACTTGGGAAAGTGAACGGACAGCATGGGAGAGGAAGACCCTCTATGAGGTGGATTGATTCAGTGACTGGGGTAATGGGGGTAGGTGTGTCGGAGATGGTGAGAGTCGCACAGGATAGGGAAAAGTTTAGGGCTGTTGTACATACAGGCACTATGAGTCACAGGCAACTCAACAGCACATAACAACATCAACAACGTGGTCTTGATAACAGAAATGAGGCTGGACATTGAATGATCGAATTTTGAATGTTCAATGATTTAGTCATCTCAATACCTTTGTATAAAAAAAACACAAAAAATAATTTTACCCATGGACCTCACCTTTTGAATTCCACAAGAATTAGAGAGCTGGGTTCTATGAGAAGAACTGTAGCATCAGGATTGTTGGAAGATCTATTAACAGTATGCGTTATGTAGATGACACAACCCTGCTTGCTGAAACTGAGGAGGACCTGAAGCGCTTGCTACAGAGGGTCAAGGACTGTAGCCTCCAATATGGATTGAGGCACAATGTCAAGAAGACAAAGATTCTCACCACTGAAACAATTGGCAGCATCAGGATGAATGGTGAAGAGATTGAGATTCTTCACAACTATATTTTGCTTGGCTCCACAGTCAAGATTCTTGTCGCCAGTAGCCAGAAAATTAAAAGCCTTATTGCCATGGGAATGTCTGCTGTTAGGTACCTCTCCAAAGTACTGAAGAGCAATAGTTTCTCTCTGGAGACTAAGGTGCATCCGATTACAGGCCATGGTCTTTGCAATCAGTTTTTATGCATCAGAGAGTTGTACAATGACTACGGAGGATAGAAGGAGAACTGATGCCTTTGAGCTGTGGTGCTGGAGAAGAGTATTGAATGTACCTTGGACTGCCAAGTAAACAAACAGATTCATCCCGGGGAGGGTTAAACCAGGCTGCTCCTTGGAGGCAAGGAATCTGAGGCTCCATCTAACATACTTTGGACATGTTTCAAGGAGGGACAGGTCCTTAGAGAGGGACATTATGCTTTGGAGGGTGCAGGGACGGCGCAAGAAGGGAAGATCCTCTACGAGGTGGATAAATTCGGTGACTGGGGTAATCAGTATAGGTGTGTCAGAGGCAGTGCAATTGACACAGGATAGAGCAGGGTTTAGGACTATTGTACATAGGGTTGCATTGAGTCACATGCGACTTAATGGCACATAACAACAACATATCTGTGGAAAGAATCCTTGGAGAAGCTTAGGCAAAATAAGACCAGGTGCTGACTGTTCAACAGAGCATAGATAACTCATGTTCAAGTTAAAATTGAAGCTGAGGGTAGTGAAAACAAGACTAATAAAAACAAAATATGGCTTTGAGTCTATCCCACCTATATTTAAATTGTTTCCAGAATAAATTTGAGGTATTGAACACTAATACACTAATGATTGAAGACCAAACAAGTTATGAAGAGACATAAAAATATTATCCATAAAGAGAGCAAAATATTATTAGAAAAACTTAGAAAGAAGACCAAAATGGATGGCTGAAGGGACTCTGAAAGTTGTGCCAGAACATCAAGAAGTCAAAACAAAGGGGGTTGAGGAATGCCAAGATAATAGAAATGAACAGAACATTTCAAAGGACAGCTCGAGAAGACAAAGCAAAGTGTTAGAATGCTAAAAGAGCTGGAGTTAGTGTATAAAAATAGAAGAATTTGCTTGAAAAACAAATTCAAGCCTCAAGTTGCAATACTGAGAGATGACATGGTCAAAATTTTTAAGGAACCAGGAGCATCAAAATAGGATGGAAGGGATGCATAGAGTCACTGTGAAAAAAGAATTGACTGATACTGAAAATTTTTAACAAGTTCCATATGGACAAGAGATAATGGTAATGAAGGAAGGAGTTGAAGCTGGACTGAAGGTATTGGCAAAAAAAATAAGACTCCGGAATCTATGGGATACCAATTCACAGGTTTCAACTAACAGATATAGCCTGGAAGTGTTCCTCAGTCCATGCCAGAAAATTTGGAGGACAACTGCTTGTAAATTTTTGAACAATGCAATTAGTATCAAATGTAAGCAAAATAATGTGGAAGATCATCCAAAAATGGCTAAACCAACATAATGACAGGGAGCTTCCTGAAGTTCCAGATGGGTTTAGAAGAGACCATGGGCCAGGAATATCTTTGATGATGTTAGATAAATGCAAAGAATAACAAAATATTTTTGTTTTAATTACTTGTGGCTTTATGACTATGCAAAGACATTTGAGTGACATCCACTTCCTAAGCAACATTCTTCCGGAAACTCTATGAACTTTGACCAATATCGATAGTTATAGAAAGGTTCCAGGCCTTATGTTCATAGGGTCATTATGAGTCATACTCAATTTGAAGGCAAATAACAACAAATAAAGACAATCTTAACAAACTGGCTAACACTGAAAAGAATCTCTAAACATTTAATTGTGCTCATGCAAAACCTATGCTTACACCAAAAAGCTGTTGTCTAAGAAGAACAGGGGAACACTGCATGATTTTAAACAGGAAATATATGTCAGGATTATATCCTTTCTCTATACCTAACCCATCTGTTAGCTAAGCGAGTCATTCAAGAAGTTCGATTCTATGAAGAAGAATATGACATTAGGACGAAAAGAAGACTCGTAGACAATCTGCAACATGCAGATGATACAACTTTCCTTACCTTAAGTGAGGAGGACTTAAAACACTGTAGAATCAAAGTGCACTGTCTTCTACATGGATCACGTCAAGAAGACAAAAATCCTTACCAATGTACTGATAGGTAACATCATGATAAATAGAAGATTGAAGTTGTCAATGATTTAATCTTGCTTGAATACACATTCAACATTGTGATACCAGAAGTCAGCAGATTAGGAGATGAACTGGATTAGGAAAGTCTGCTGTCAGGGATCTCTAAATTACTGAGTAGCAATGATGTAAGTTTGATGACTAAGGCATCCTGATTAAGGACATGGTCTTTTCAGTCACATACTATGCATCTGAGTGCTGGAAAAGGAATAAAGATGACAGAAGAATTGATGCCTTTGAGATGTGATATTGGAAAAGAGTATTGACTATTCCATGTACTGCCAAAAATCCAAATAGATGTGTCTTGAAAAAAATGTAGCCAAAGTGCTTCCTAGAGGAAAGGATGATGAAATTTATCTCACGTATTTTGGACATGATGCTATGAGAAGTTATTCCTTGGAAAGTGGTATCATACTTGGAATGGTAAAGGGTCCATGCAGAGAGAGAAAGACACTCCAACCCGATATATTGACAAAGTGACTTCAGCAAAGGAGCTAAATGCATTAGAGATGATGAGATGGTGAAGGAGAGGGCAGAATTCAGATCCGTTGTTCACAGAATTTCTGTGACTTGTACTAGATACAAGGGCACCTAACAACTACCACCACATTTCTAACATGGTTATTACAATAGTTGGCTTTTTCTTTCTCTCTCTTATTTTTAAGTGTTAACTTCTGCATTGACTGCTGAAAATATGCATCATATTTTTCTATAAATGTTAAGTCTTGCCTTTATAAGTAATAAAAGTTTATTTGATCATTATCCTTGATCTGTTTGTATTTTTCTTCACAGTTTCTAAATTATCACTTAAGACATAAAGAGCTTCAACTCACAATTAATTTTATATAATGGTGGAATTTTAAATATTTATGATATTAGTATGCTTCAAAAGGAGATATTAGAACCAAATCTTTTAGGAGCTTCCTAAGTTGGTATAATAATAAATTTGGTCAAGTAGATAATGTTAATGAAGGATAGTGTTTAGTTGGATGGGTTAGTGGTTCATTTTTTTTTCCTCACTTCTGCCTCTGATATGGAAAAATAAACCTCATTTACAATATTTCCTAAAGAAATTTTAAGTCTAGTTTGAATTTATAATTGATTAAGAATATTATGAGCACTTAAACTTTCAAAACAATCATGCATTATCATATTTTCATATAAAGAAGTTTTAGCCCAAACATTTAGTCTCTTATCCAAGTACCTTCATTTGTAACTTTATTTCCCATTATAAATTTACCTTGAATTGGTCTACAGCCAGAATTCCCGACAGTTAGTTTCAGACAACTTATGAAATTAGTACTTCAGCTGCACTTGCTCCTCAGGATATAATTCCATTTAGTTAAGCTCAACGGAAGGAGAGTCTTCAACATAAAAAAGTTATGAACAGAAATGCTATTTAATTGGTAGGCAGAAGCTTGATATTTTGTTAAGAGTTCTAAATGTTGGACATTTCTGTTTTTTATGCAATTTTGTGTGAGAATTTTCTAAATATCACATATTTAGATCTTTTTTCTCATAGTTCTTTTGATACCTCTTTTTCCAATAAACATTTGTTTGAGGAACTAGATATGAAGACAGAGCAAATAGTTTTGTTATAGGTCATTATATATTTGACACATTCTCATTAGCAGTTAAGTAAATCCTCTAAAGATAAAAAGGCCTCATGTAATTCAGCTCCAAAGGCTAAATGAGATAAATCAGTAATTTAATCTTTGAGTTTCCATCACCTTAAAAATGAAAAAAAAAATAGTTTCCACCATCAAAAAGAACTCAGTTCAGCAATTTTAAGGAGCATTTTTCAGATTCTTTCTTTCCAAAACTTAAGAACACGAACAGAGTGTGGTAACTATAGAACAATACCATTGATTTCACAAGCAAGCAAGATTATACTGAAGATTATCCAAAAACGACTGGAACAGTGCATCAGCATAGAACTGCCAGAAGTCCAAGCTGCGTTTAGAAGGGGTCGTGGTACTAGGGATATTGTAGCTGCTGTTAGATGGATCTTAGTTAAAAGCAGGGAATACCAGAAGAATGTATATCTGTGTTTCATTGACTATGCAAAGGCATTTGACTGTGTGTATCATAAAAAACTGGCTGACTCTGAGAAGAATGTGAATCCCAGAACACTTGATCATTCTAATGCAAAACCTATACTTGTACCAGGAGGCAGTCATCAGAACAGAGCAAGGGAACACTGCATAACTCAAAACTGGGAAGGGCGTACACCAGGGATGTGTCCTATCTCCATACCTTTTCAACCTGTATGCAGAACAGATTTTCTGGGAGGCTGGGCTCTATAAGGAGAAATGTGGGGTCAAGACTGGTGGAAGATCAATCTGTGTTATGCTGATGACACAACCCTGCTTGCTGAAACTGGGGAGGACCTGAAGCGCTTGCTGCAGAGGGTCAAGGACTGCAGCCTCCAATATGGATTGAGGCTCAATGTCAAGAAGACAAAGATTCTCACCACTGGACCAATTGGCAGCATCAGGATGGATGGTGAAGAGATTGAGATTGTACACAGCTTTAGTTTGCTTGGTTCCACAGTCAACACTCTTGGCACCAGTACCCAGGATATTAAAAGGCTCATTGCCATGGGAACGTCTGCTGTTAGGGACCTCTCCAAAGTACTGAAGAGTAATAGTTTCTCTCTGGAGACTAAGGTGCATCCAATTACAGGCCATGGTCTTTGCAATCACTTGTTATGCATCAGAGAGCTGGACAATGACCAAGGAGGATGGAAGGAGAATTGACTTCTTTGAGCTGTGGTGCTGGAGAAGAGTATTGAGCGTGCCATTGACTGCTAGGAAAACAAACAGATTCATCCTGGAAAGGGTTAAACTGGGTGGCTCCTTAGAGGCAAGGATTCTGAGGCTCCATCTAGCACACTTTGGACATGTTTTAAGGAGAGACTGGTCCTTGGAGGACATCATGCTTGGTAAGGTGGAGGGACAGCGCAGGAAGGGAAGGCATTCTATGAGGTGTATTGATTCAGTGACTAGGGCAATCTGGATGTGACTGTCAGAGACAGTGCGATTGGCACAGGACAGAGCAGAGTTTAGGGCTGTTGTACATAGGGTTGCTATGAGTCGCAAGTGACTCGATGTTACATATCAGCAACAACAGTTTGATTATGTGAGATTAGGTAAAAATTAACCACACTCCTGTACAACCGCACCATGGTGCAGCTGGGCATCTGTGCCTTCCGCCAAGGCCTGACTAAGGATGCTCATAGTGCCCTGCTGGACATCCAGTCAAGTGGCCGGGCCAAGGAGCTGCTGGGCCAAGGTCTACTGCTCCGGAGCCTTCAGGAACGCAACCAGGAACAGGAGAAGGTGGAGCGGTGCCAGCAGGTGCCCTTCTACTTACACATCAACCTGGAACTGCTGGAGTGTGTCTATCTGGTGTCGGCCATGCTCCTGGAGATCCCCTACATGGCCGCCCACGAGACTGATGCCCGCCGGCGCATGATCAGCAAGCAGTTCCACCACCAGCTGCGGGTGGGCGAGCGACAGCCCTTGCTGGATCCCCCCGAGTCAATGAGGGAGCACGTGGTTGCCGCCTCCAAGGCCATGAAGATGGGAGACTGGAAGACCTGCCACAGCTTTATCATCAATGAGAAGATGAACGGCAAAGTGTGGGACCTCTTCCCCGAGGCTGACAAAGTCCGCACCATGTTGGTTAGGAAGATCCAGGAGGAGTCACTTCGTACCTACCTCTTCACCTACAGCAGTGTCTACGACTCCATCAGCATGGAGACGCTGTCTGACATGTTTGAGCTGGACCTGCCCACAGTGCACTCCATCATCAGCAAGATGATCATTAACGAGGAGCTGATGGCCTCCCTGGACCAACCAACACAGACGGTAGTGATGCACCGCACTGAGCCCACTGCACAGCAGAACCTGGCGCTGCAGCTGGCCGAGAAGCTGGTCAGTCTGGTGGAGAACAACGAGCGAGTGTTTGACCACAAGCAGGGTACCTATGGTGGCTATTTCCATGATCAGAAGGATGGCTACCGCAAAAACGAAGGCTACATGCGCCGTGGAGGCTACCGCCAGCAGCAGTCACAGACCACCTATTGATATCTCTGCTTCTGTCTCTGTGGCCTAAGCAGACGAGTCCTAAACCAGACCCCATCATTAAAGGTCTATTTAAATGGAAAAAAGAATTAACCACACAAAACCTTAGTCATTTGGTAGTATCTCATATTTATATTATTGTAGTTGTTATGTGCTGTTGAGTTGCTTGCTGGTCATAGTGGCCCTATGTACAACAGCCCTAAACCCTGCTCTATTCTATTTTTCATTCATTAATTTTTACTCCACTTTCCTCCTCCCACAGTTTATTTTTTGATTTTTTATAAAACATTCATTTTTTTCAATGATATACCTGTTATTCTGGGCTGTTGTCCTTAATATAATGCCTAATCACATATTCCTTAGTGCTAACAGAGATGATATCAGCTAAGGGAAGGTGTACTTGACTCAGGTAGTGCTATTTTCCATTGTTTGACTTGCATTTGAGTGTTTTACAATATTTATGGAAGACCAAAGAATTGATGTATTTTAATTGAGGTGTTAGTGAAGAGTATTGAATAGACTTCTCCAAAGAATAGCTATGTCTTGGAAGAAATTCAGCCATGGTGCTTCTATAGGAAAGGATGGTGGACTTTCTTCTCACATAATTTAAGGATGTTGTCAGTCTTTGGAAAAGAAGTCATACTTGGAAAAGCAAAAGATCTCTTTCCCTGAAAGAAAGAAAGACCCTCAAGAAGATGAATTGATACAGTGTCTGCTACAGAGGCTTCAACATAGGTTGGGGTTATGAGGATAGTTCAGGATAAAACAAGGTTTCTATTTTATACAGAGTAACTATGAGCTGCAGTGAACTTGATGGCACCTAATACCAGCAGATATCTGTGACTTATCTAATTAGTCCATTCAAGTGAATGCTACCATTTTTAAGACTTAGTTACTGATTGATTGCTTTTGTGTTGAAACTACCAGCTACCAGCAGTTGTAGCAGTCTTTGTGTCTCATTTTATTTCTTTTATGACTGGCATGGTTAACTCTTTGTCTTGATATGCTCTGAGTACAACTTTCTGAAATCTTTCTCTTTTGGATTGACTTCTGCTTGCTCTGTTGAGAATACCTTATGGTTGGCATTTGCCCTAATGTTTTAAAGTCTGACTTACTTTCTCAACTCTGATTCACTTTTTAAAAAAATTTTATTGTTTTGCATACAGAATTTGCATATGCTATGTTTTATTTATGTACCTTGTGTTTCATACATTCCTCCATTCACATTGTGTTTCATATGATTATTCCCATACACTGTATTATATAAAATTGATCACCACTGATCTATGCCCACTATTACTCCATCTTTTCAGGTCCTCAACAGGTCTGTCCTAATTTCTTCACCCTCTCTCTCAGACCACCAAACTCTCAAGTCAAAAGCACAATGTGATACAATCTTACCCCATTCACACTGTCAAAGTTTAACAGGACGGCAAGCAATAAATGTCAGAGACCTTGTGAAGAGATTGGAACTTTCGTTCACTGTTGGTAGGGTTGGTACAATCACTCTGGAAGGCAGTTTAACATTTTCTCAAAAAGCTAAACATACATTGCATATGACTCAGCTATTCCATGACTAGGCATATACCTCAAGGATAACAGACCTGAGACACAAATAGATTTATACATCAACGTTCATGGAATTATTATTCACAATAGCAAGAATATATCAACAGCCCAAATGTCTATCAACAAATGAATGGATTGAGAAATTGTGAAACATTCACACAATGGAATATTACACAACAATCAGGAACAGCAATTTAACAAAATATTATATAACATGGCATAGGCTAGAGAGCATTATGCTGAGTGAGCTTACGATTTCACAAAGATAAATAACGCATAATACTGTTATTTTGTAAAAATGGAAGAAAAACTAGTAAAATGTATATAATAGTCCAAAAGGGGAAGGGAAGAGGCACAAGAGAATTGAGGGTGGGGAGAAGGGGAACTCACAGGGTCACAGAGCCTGATTCTAACTCAATGATTATACTGCTTCTGTGTGTTTTGGATGAAAATGATCTGTTTGATCCAACAATTCTTCAAATGTCATTCTAGGCCTGTGAAAAGAACCAGGAGTAATATCAACCCCAGTAAGCCCCTGCCTTAAGTAATTGAAAAATTATATACATACTGGTCCTAATTGACTCCTTAAATTTTCACTTAAAATGAAATCTAGTTCATTTCCAGTATTTTTCATCTCCGGCAATTTTTCAGAGCAGTACCTATCCAGATGTTGCATTCCATCCTAGAAATGGGTATCATATCTGTAGTAGATGGAGTCAGACTTTTACACACACACATACACACACACACACACACACACACACACACTCACTCACTTTTGATAGAAGTGAAGACTTCTTCACATAAATTTAAGTTATTAAAAATCATTTATGGGATTAAGGACTCCCAGGTATAGGCTGCTACTAGATATATTAATAGTTCTGAATAAGCCATTACAGTTTATAGTGTCAGTGATCTGATGAGAGAATATAACAGGGACATAATTTCTATGACCTAGCAAAATATCATTTATACTTTCGCTAAGATGGAATAAAAGACATTAAACTTATGGGCTACCTTAAGGTACAGAGAGTGATAAGGGAGTGTTAGGTGACCTTGTGAATTATATTTGTCATTGTATTCAGGGACAGTGATGAAGAATAAAATAGCAGATATATTTCCTTATTTGTGAAACTTATCCAAAATATATAGGAAACTGAATGGTAAATTATAATAAAATAATCATAAATCACAGCATGGGAGAAACCAAAAACAAGTTTAATAGTGACACAAAATATCTTTCAATCCCTTAGCTAATAATTCTTCAGCCATAATTTCTTTTTGTTTTGTTTCATACAGCAGCAAAAACCATCTCCTTCCCTTGCAATTCCCAGTCCCAGAAGCTTAGAAATACAGCCAGTTTGCATAATGCAAGTTTGAAGTTTATTTGTCTACAAGTTTAATATATGTTTACTAAATACTCTTTTCATACTTACATTTACATTCATCTAACCACACAGCAAACAAAATTCATGAAGGCAGGGTATTAGGGGGAAAGCCATTGTCTCCCTGCCTCAAAATTCTGTTTATTTTCTCTTCTTTCTCCCATCAGCCTTCTTTTGCTGCTGAGAATGTTTTGTTGGTTTCACTTTTGGGAATTGTTTTTGCATTTCTCTTGATCTGTTTGAGCTATGTCTCAATAGACACCGGAGGGGAATCAGAATCAATAGACTTTAGTAGCAGCAGTGATAGGGAAATTAGGTGTTAGGGTAAGTGAGAAATAATCTCGAAGAAAATATAGAAAAAGTAGAAATTCAGATCCTGAAATACCTCCTGCAACTCTGCTTTTATGTGGACTTTATATTTATTTCTACAAGGGTAAGAAGTATTATATGTGCCAACCATGAAGAACAAATATTAGCTATAACTCAATACAGTCATAGATGTACCCTAACTGGTAACCAGACATGAAAATCTAGTATCTGTCAAATGGTAACTGAGACACTCTGTACTGTCACCCAATATCATCATCATCATAATATTTATATCCATTGATTTATCAAAACTCTGTATTTTTAGAGATGATTATAAACATAATTTTGTATATAAACTCATTAGAATTTCAAACCAACTGTACAAAATATGCAGAACTTATTATTCATGTCTTACAAATAAAGTTATTTAGACACAATGACATTATGCAGCTGTCCAAGGACATGTAGTTGGAAGAGAACCACTTAGTCATTCTGGTATTAAATCAATCTAATTTTGCACGGGACAGTGAAAGCTTAATAATTATTAGTACTGTGTGCCAACAAATTGAGCATTACTCATAGCAACCCTATCACCAACCTTTTTTTTAACTCAGCCCTAACCCAGCCTGTTTCTGACATATTTGAGATCACGTGCCAGTTTCTGTCATCTTAAATTTACCTTACTTGGGATCTTCTACTCTTTCTTTGGCACTCTACATTTCCCAGCATGACGTCTTTTTCCAAGGACTGGCCCTCTCTTACAACATGCTCTAAGTGATCTCTTCTAGTTGGCCAGATTTTTCATATTTCTTGTCCCAGGCTGGTTAGCACAACCAGGACGACATGTGTTTGGTGCAACATGTTAATTCCATCAATTACTGGGGCCTTATTTTTCTAGTGCAGCTTCAACTTCTTCCTTCATTGCATTGGTTCCTGATCATTTACTACTTCCTGAAGTGGTTCAACACAAGTCCATTCTTTTTTATACAGTAACTCTCTTTGTCCCTTCCATCTATTTTTTATGCTTCCTGCATCATTCAAGATTTTATCCACATAATCTTTCAGTATCATAACTTGAGGCTTGAATTTAGCCTTCCATTTTTTCAGCTTGAGAAAGGCCAAGTGTTTTCTTCCCTTCCAGTTTTCTATTTCCAGCTCTTTGCACATTCCATTATAATACTGTGCTTTGTGTTCTTGAACAGCCCTTTCAAATTTTCTATCTATCTCTTTAACTTCGGCATTTCATCCCCTTGTTTTCAGGCTGTTTATATTCTGTGGGGATTTCACAGTCTCTTTTGAAATCCTTTGGAGTTTTTACTTTGTCACCTGTCTTTGTATTGGCCTTTTTCTCTATTCATAGATGATATATCTTCAGTGTCATCCCACAGCTCACCTGTTCTTTGGTCATTAGTGATAAATGCATCAGATCTATTCATGAGATTATTTGATATCTGGGCCACTTCGTGGATTTTTTTCCAACATCAACTTGAACTCGCACATGATTAATTTATGATCTATTCCGCAGTCAGCTCTTGACTTTGTTTGACTGCTAATATTTAGCTTCTTCTTTATTGACTTTTTTCAGAAATGTAGTCAATGATTCCTTTGTAGTATACCAAGTGAAATAATATATGTACAATCACTATTCATAATTTTTAAAAAGATATTTTCATTAAATAAAATACTGATTCGTACAGTTCTATTATCCCAGTGTTATTGCTGTGACCACATCCTTATTTCTTTCTTGTCTTCCAACTTTGGCATTCCATCCACCAATTACTTTTGGTATAATCTTGTTTGCATTTGAAATACATTTCAGACTACAAAAGTTGGTAGATCTCTTCAACTTCTCCTTTGGCTTTAGTTGTTAATGTGTATGTTTGAGTAATGCTTGTATCAACAGGTTTTCCTACTGTGGGTATGCATAGAATCTTATCACTGACAGCATTATACAACAAGGTATATCTTGAAACGTTCTTTTTGACTATGAATGTAACATCATTCTTCAATTTGTCATTCCTACACGGCAGATTGGATCACATGATTATCTTTTTCAAAGTGACCAATACCAGTCTAACTCACCTCACAAAGAGGATATCAATCTTTATGTGTTCCACTTCATTTATGACAACTTTTAATTTTCCTGGACTCATAGTTCATACAAGTTCATACATTCCACATTCCAGTTATTGATGGATGTTTGTTAGCAATCTTTCCTCAGTTTTAAGTGCCTTTGATTCTGAAAGATTATGCGTGCTAAATCTAACAATTTTGCACCGTTATTCATAGTTTTTTGAAGGCCTACTATTTCATAAGTCAATGTCCAATTCTACTTTTTAGTCTGCTTTTTGTCTGGACACTCTATTCAAACTTGTCCTTTATGTGTAATCCTGCTGGCATTTGATATACCTGCAGCAGAGCTTCCAACATCAAAGCGACACAGGCATCACCTCAACCCAGAAAACTGGTAAACATGTTCTGTACCTATATGAAGAAACAATAAACAAACTGCATATACACACACAAACTAAAATAACCAGCGGCATACAAGTCACACAACCCCACTCACAAACTGCGGACAGACAGATAAGTGCTATAATACCTATGAGTTGTGGTTGTTGTTGCTATGTACCATTGGGTAAAGTATAACCCATAGTAATCCTACAAACAATGGCTCTTATCCTATTCTTAGCCAGTCTCACTGTTTCCAAGATGCCTAACCCATTGCTACAGTCACTGTGGCAATCCTTCTCATCTAGGGTGTTTCTCTCCTGCGCTGACCCTCTGCCCTTAAAAGTATGATGTCCTTCTCCAAGGACTGATTCCTCCTGACTACATGCCCAAAGTTTATGAGATGGAGTTTAAAATTCTGCCTCCAAGGAGCAACTTGGATTCACCCTCTCCAGGACAGATCTGTTTGTTTCCTCAGCAGTTCATACTCAATTCAATACTCTTCTCCAGCACCACAACTCAAAGGCATCAATTGTTCTTCTGTCATCCTTAGTCATTGTCCGGCTCTCATTATTCAGGTGCATAGCAAGCAATTGAGAAGACCACGCTTTGGATCAGTTGCACCTCAGTCTTTATACTGAGACCATAGCCCTCTGGAGAGGTCTTTGACACCAGATTTTCCAAATAAAACTTATCTTTTGATTTCCTGAATATTGGTGGCTACGGTATTGATTATGGATGCAAGCAAGATTAAACTGTTAAGAGCATCAATCTTTTCTCCATTTATGCTGCTGCTGCTGCTGCTGCTTAATGGCCACGTAATGAGGATCTTTGCTTTCTTTTTTTAAGGATTTTCTCTTTTTTATGTTAAGTTTTTGTGTGTGTACCATCAAATTGGTTCTGATTGGTACAGGAGGAGATTGTCCCTCCTTCTCCAGCAGAGCATCTGGTGGATTCAAACTGCACGCCTCTGGGATTGCAGTGCAGCTACCTGCCACTAGGCCACCAGAGTGCCTGGTCTTTGCTATGTTAATGTTGACATGTAATCCATTTTGGAGACTGAAGTCCTTGATCTTCTGAAACAAACACTTCAAGTCCTCTTCAGCTTCAGTCTGCAAGATTGTATCATTTGTATAAAACTGGTTGTTAATAAGTTTTTCTCCAAAGCTGATGCTATATTCTTCTTTATAAATTCCAGCTCTCAATTGGTCCATTCAGCATACAGATTGAAAATGTCTGGAGGAGAAATACATCTCTGTTGCACTTCAAAACCATAAAACAAGCAAGCATACAAATATCATTTATAAAACATATATGCTATGGGAAATAGACAACAAACAGTCTACCCTGAAAAAGTTTATCTGGCAACCCAGCAGAAGACTGCATTAAGGGTGCCCAACCAGATAAGAGTTTCTGCTCAACTCAGTGGTGACCAAAGATATGAGATATGAACCATCTAACAAGTTGAATCTCCTCTAGGGTAGGGTGTATTGAGGGTGTGCTAAACTGTGGGGGACCCAGGCTAGGTTAGAATTTCTGCTGGGACAGGGTCTTGTCAAGAAAGATGTGATAGAGGGTTCACTGTCCACAACTTGTTGAGCACTGAGGAATAGGGAACATGGCCAGTTTGGGAGATTGGATCTTTTCAGTTGTGTGGAAATATCTACTGCTGCCGCTGTCCTTCTGGGTTCTCACACCTAGTGGGTAGCTGTTTATGATGGCCATGCAGAGCTGGATAGATAGCTCTGTGCTCTGTTGCTCTCCTTATTCATTGCTTCAATTCAGTTTAGCAAACTTTCCAACTTTTATGAATACTGTTGTCTCTACCAGTATCTCCACCATTCTGGGACCTCTAGATAGTTTGTATAAATAAGGAAGAAAAACATGAAGAAGTTCATTGACCTTTTACTCTTGTCTATACCATCTGTGACTAGAACAAGAACATGATGAATAATACTATGACTGTTTAAAAGTTTTTGCTTACTCTGGGTAGCACTTATGTGTTCAGTGGTGATTTATATACTTCAGAACATACTTTTCTCTGTGGTTGATATGGCCATTGTCATTCTTGAATGAAGAAAGAAGAAATAGACCCCTCAAAATAAAAAAGAAAACAAGCAAAAATCCACAAAGCTTAGGCTATTTGACAGTGACGAGATAACTTATGTCATCCCACTCTTGATTCTGACAGACATACATTTTTCTTCTTTTCCTCATTGCTGTCTAGTCAGAATCAACTCATAGCTGACTCTCCAGGTTTTCAGAGGCTATAATTTACATAGAAGGAGATTGCCTATCTTTCTCTCA
>NW_006399937.1:6311753-6333060 GCF_000299155.1 Elephantulus edwardii | reverse complement strand
GCAACCTTATGAGCGAAAGACCTGAACGCTTATATAATTCTGGTTGTTTTCCCATATTCATTGAGTTTCCGGAGGCAAGCCATTTCGGAAGAGAATGCCACTTTTGCTTCCATGCTTGTTTTAATCAGTAAACTCCACCAAACACTGTCCACCATGAATAACCATTATTGCATTTGGCACACCAGTGTCATAGTGTTTTTTTGTTTAAATTGGTTTTTAGTTAAACAAAAACAATATAACTGTAGTAATTAATGAAAATCTTAAGGAAAGAGTTCTGTATTCACTTTTCTGGTAACATAACTTACATTTGTCACTTCTGTCTGTTTTTTCTGAAATTGAATGTCAGTTATTTTTACCATTTTTTAGTGATTTTCTCAATTTTGTCAATGCCACTAAATATTTCAGACTTGCTGTATTACCATATTTTATCCTAAATTCATGTGCTTCTTCCCAATGTTCAGTAGTATTCTTTCACAAAAATAATATTTATGTCATAGATTCTCCATTATAAACTGTAGGATAGCTAAGGTAATTTCAGTGAGTGATTACAGAAAATAAATGTCATCATCAAGTCAGTTCTGACTCATAGTGACTCTACAAAGACAGAACAGAATTTTCCACAGGGTTTCCAAAGCTGTAAATCTTTACAGAAGCAGACTATCTTATCTTTATTTTGCCAGTGGATATGAACTGCCAACTTTTGCTTAGCGCTGCTCTCAGAGTGTCATCAGAAAATAATATAGACAAATATATCTCTAATATATCTCTTAGAAACCTGAGAGAGAACCATATGTAAATACAGTACATTTAAAAGACACTCATATTTTGGAAAGAATGTGTTATCTTTGATAAAGGCACAGAGAAAGGAACATGAAAGGCTATTAAACATCTTTTTTTTTAAAAAAAAAACCCCTTTTTTCTTTTAAATGATATTTTTCTTTATTTTTATTGTATTATTTTTTACATGTACCGTCAAATCAGATATGACTGGAACAGGAGGAGATTGCCCCCTCCTTCTCCAGCAGAGCATCTGGTGGATTTGAACCGTGTACCTCTGGGATTGCACTGCCGCGTCTTGCCACTAGGCAAACATCTTCTTCTTTTAGTTACATTCTGATTGGCTGATTTGCATTTTTTATATCCATATGTTTGATATTATAGTGTTAAAATAATTAGCTTTAGTGGTGCATAAATGTGATGTTTTAAATTTACTCAGTCTTCAAGTAATCTTTAAGGATAAATGGACTGCTGTTCTTGAATTCTCTTAAATCTATTATCACGGGTTTTCCTGTGTAATCCGGCAGATGGCGGTGAAATTTGGAAACAAAAATATAAAACCACCACTGGGTAGGACCATAATATAAGTCTTTTATCCTAAGCAGTTTTATGATTTCAAGTCTTGCTTTTTCTTTTCTCCAGTAATAAACACAGTTGCTAATCAAAAGATAGTTCAAACTCACCAGCTCCTCTGCAGAGGAGGAAAGACATGGCAATCTCCTTCCATAAAAATTTAGAGTCTTGGAAATTGTGGAACAGTGAATAAGGTCTTTCTTGTCATAAATATAAATTTTTAATATGAATTCTAGCTTCCCTGGCGAGATTACAACCTTACTCTGGAGTGATTTTGTCTTTTGTGCTAATAGAGTAAGAACACAGTGGAATTTATTTTGAAGTTCCATCTTACTATATTACTAGGAGGTATGAACCAAATTTCCTTGGGAAGTGTGGCTCACAGCCCTGAAATACTAGTAGGAATGCATAGAAAATTCAATCCTTTCCACTCAGGATACTTTGTGGGACCTGATCCAGATGCTCTGAAAACTACCACTTACAACTTTTGACACATCACTGACTAGCCCCTTTGACCACAGGTATCAGCCTGATCCAGCTGCCCTGAAAGCCACGGCCTACAGTTGCTTAATAACTAAAACTGATTTACAAACACAGAACTACCAGTTTCCACAACTGTGTGAGTCATAGCCGTAATGTTTTGGGGTTGTTTTTTTTTTTTTTTAGTTAATGTGAGACATTGTAGTCAAATGTAGAGTTCAGAGACTTAGAGAAGTATTGAGAGAGCTAACATGCAGAACAGTTATGTTAGAGATAATGGGTGAAAAAACTACTTGGAAATGTTGAATTTTTGCAAATTTTTAACATCTACCTCATAGGTATCAGTTTTGCATCAATTCTTTTAAAATCAACTATTCATCCAAAAGATGTTGTTGTTGTTGTTGTTGTGTGCCATTGAGTTGCTTGCAACACATAGCGACCTTATGTACAACAGTCCTAAGCCCTGTTCTGTCCTGTGCCAATCTCACTGTCTCTGACACACCTACCCTGATCATCCCAGTCATTGAATCAATCCACCTCATAGAGGATCTTCCTCTCCTGTGCTTTCCCTCCACCCTCCCAAGTATGATGTCCCTCTCCAAGGACTGGTCCGTCCTTGCAACATGTTCAAAGTATGTCAGACAAAGCCTCAGAATCCTTGTCTCCAAGGAGTAGCCCAGTTTAACCTTCTCCAGAGTGAACCTGTTTGTTTTCTTAGCAGTCCATGGTACATTCAAAACTCTTCTCCAGCACCACAGTTCAAAGGCATCATTTCTCCTTCTATCCTCCCTAATCATTGTCCAACTCTCTGACGTAAAACAACTGATTGCAAAGACCATGTTCTGTATCAAGTGCACCTTAGTCTCCAGAGTGACACCATAGCTCTTCAGTACTTTGGAGAGGTCCCTAATAGCAGACTTTCCCATCACAATACATCTTTTAATTTCCTGGCTGCTGTTGATAAGAGTGTTGACTGTGGAGCCAACCAAACTAAAGCTATGAACAATCTCAATCTCTTCACCATCCATCCTGATGCTGCCAATTGGCCCAGTGGTGAGAATCTTTGTCTTCTTGATATTGAGCCTCAATCCATATTGAAGGCTGCAGTCCTTGACCCTCTGCAGCAAACGCTTCAGGTCCTCCTCAGTTTCAGCAAGCAGGATTGTGTCATCTGCATAAAGTACTATGGAGAAAATCCTACTCTGTCCTATAGACCAGTGTGAACCAGAATTGACTCAACTGAAAGAGGTTTTGTTCTGGAATAAGCACATATAATGAGAAGTAACTCTTTTGTTTGTTCAGAACTATGAGAAAACATTTTTAAAAATAAACACTGTACATAATACAGTTAAATTGGGTATTTAAATGGTATAGTTTAAAAGGAAATTTTGAAAGTATGACACATATTCTTTGTAATCAATAAAAATGACTAAAATTTCTATTTGACTCCCTTTTTGTTTAAGGTATCGAGATTAGAGAGCCCTAACTGAAATGTATGAAGAATTGATTAATACAAATGACTTTACTTACAAAGCAGTGACCTTTGATTGGAAATTACAAAAGTGAATTTTTATATTAAATGAAGGAACAGAAAGTTGCCAAGCCCAAGATATAACAGACATGAGCATTCTAACAAAAGTGAAGTGGTGTGAAAGGTAAAACGGGACAAAGAAAGGGGAAGAAAAAAGTCTTAAAGTGAAAGCTTCTTTCTGAATTTTGATTTAAAAACTCACTTTGTCCATGCTCCACTGGAGAAGGAGGGGTAATCTCCTTCTGTACCAATCCAATCCGATTCAACAGTACACACACAACCCAAAATATTTTAAAAAACAAACAAAACAACAATACCAACCCTCACTTTGCCTAGAAATTTTATATAGGATTTAACTCATCTGTGTTTATCACCTGCATTATTTAGGAGAAAGTAGTTTTACAAAGATGAGTATGTTTATGAGTGTTAATCTCTCTGGGTCTGGCAAACAGTTTGCATTCCATTGCTAATTTGCAAGCGAGCTCTGGTAACTCAGTGATAAGGAATTGTGCTGCCAACACAAAATTATGTGGTTCAAATCCACCAACTGCTTCACAGGAGAAAAATGAGCAATCTCCTATGTGATTTACTGCCTCTGAAAACTCATTGGAGTGTCAGCTATGGGTTGGTTCTGTCTGACATGACAGTACATATCAACAACTAATTTACAGGTGAATGACTTGAGCCCACCTAACATCTGGAAAAGAGATCTAGAGATCCCCTTCTATAAAGATAATCGCCAAGAAAATCCTCTACGGTGTTCTACACTGTAAGACCTAGGGTAGCCATGAGTTAGACTTAAAAGTTAGTAAACTCAATTTTCTTTTACTTCAATGGTCAAATGAAGTAAAGGGACTTGTTCTACAATACAGAGTGTGCTAGTATTAGATTTGAGACTAGAGTTGAGGGATCTTGACTCCTAGACTCTTGTTTTACTCACCTTTCCCAAACATCTGTAGTTATTTCTGCTTACAAGTTCTATCAGTGAAAGCTTGGCCTGGCTACAGTCTACAACATTAACCAAAATGACAAGATTAAATAACTTTCATAGCTTTCTAAACTCATGCTCTCATACCAAGGTGTTTTCAAGCCTCTTTAAGCATACTCTAGTAAAATTTTGGACAGAAATTGAGATACATGTTTCTATTGTTAGATGATTACCCATCCTTATGCTATATATAATTTTTTTCCTGTAATCTTGTGATGACATTATTACTACCCAAAAAGTTGAGAAGATTGATGAATAACCTGGAACTCTTTCCATTTCAAGAACAAACACATGTTGCCAAACTGTCTCCTGCTTTTAGTAATTTCCAAAGTCTATAATTCCAGAGGTGGTTGAGGGAAAACAATTAGCATGCTTTGTAGGATTCTATATTTCATAAATGCATGGAATAAGTAAGTAAACATATTAATAAAACCTATATTTTTCGGCAAATGTATTGCTCAGCATGGAGTTACTTTGGCAATATAATGAACAGAAAACCTGCAACAGGTCCTTACATGATGAAGGAAGTTTGGCATCTAGCAAAGACCACGTAGGATATCTTGGAAATGATTGAGATTAGCTTAGAAAGGGGTTCAGCGTGTGTGTGATTATATATGTATATGTATATATGTGTGTAATATATGTACATGTGTGTACATATGTATATGTCTGTATATGTGTATACATAAATATAAATATATATGTATATATATATATACAGTAGGTATTGGTTGAATTCCTCACTAACACTCATTTCTTGTTTCCCTCCATCAACTAAAACCTTGAATTTCTTGGCTTTGGAGTTCAGTGGGATTGATCATACCTCAAACTCTCATATTAGTTTAAGATAGTCTGCATCGATATTCCCCACAATGAATGATGGTTCAATACTTGTCATATGCCCAAAGTGAGCCAATAAGGGTATTTTCTGCATACACGGATGACAACTCATGGAAGAATTGTGCTCCTTAGGGTTTCAGTGGCTGTTGCTGTGGAAATAATTCTCCAGCCTTTTCTGTCAAGGTGCCTCTGGACTTGAACCACAAAACTTTCTAATCAAGTTGGTGACCTGTTCACCGCTCAGGGACTGTAATTATAGCTGTAAATTAGAAGTAATGTCTAGTCTTTAACTGTAATATCTTTTCAATATTGGATTTTAACTTGGATGGATATAATCTTATGAAGATCCTGACAAGAATAGGCTCAACACTGGAGCAACTACAGTAAGAAATATACCAAAAGAAACCAAATACAAAGTCACTTTGTTTGTATTCTTGGATCAAGCTTCACTTGAAGCTAAAAGTACTTTGGGATCTCTTAATTATGTAAAACAATAAATCTGCTTTATTATTTCAAATAAAGATAAAAAGTCTAAAGTCATAGAATGAGCTGGTCACAATTTCTACTCATTATTTCCAAATCTAGAACTACAGCTTTCTGGAAATTACTCCTAACTCATTCTGTCTCATTGCAGTAGTACAGAACAATGATATTCTAAATTGTAACTACTCCCTTTTACAAATAAGAGAGTGTAGTTCCAAAGAGAATACATGACTCACTTTGGAAGAAGGACTCAGTCTAGTGTTCAGGTCTCATACAAGGATTTATACTATTTGTTAATACCATTATAATCTGAATATATACATCAGATATCAAAGCCAAAGGGAAGAATACAGAAGATTTCTACCAAATCTGTGATTCTAAAATTGATCAAATATACAACCAAGACTGATTAATAATAATTGGTGGCTGTAATGTAAAACTTGGGAACAAAAAGGAAAGACCAGTTGTCAGAAAATACTGGCTTGGTTACAGGAAATGAAGCTGGAGATAGAATTATAGAATTTTGTACAGTTATTTACTTATTGCTATTATGTGTTTAAAGAAACACAAACCATGATTACACACATGGACCTCACCTGGTAGACTACACAGGAATCAGATTGATTACATCTGTAAACATAATCATTAAAGCAGCTCAATATCAGCTCTGGAAGCCAGACTAGGTGCTGACTGTGGAAAAATCAACTTGTTGTGTGCTGTTGAGTTGACTCCAACTTATAGCAACCCTAGGTACAAGAGCTCTGAACCCTGTTGTATCCTGCTAATTTCATCGTATCTGATATACCTATCCCCATTTTCCCAGTCACTGAGTCAATCTATCTCATCCAGGGTCTTCCTCTCTTGCACTGTCCCTTGCACATGTTCAAATTTAAGCTAATGAAAATGAAAACAAATCCACAAGAACCAAAATATGACCTTGGATTCATCCCACCTGAATTAAAAAGCTATCTAGGAACAAGATTGAGGCATTGAACATCAATGTATAAAAATAACATTTGCTTGGAATGATATCAACAGTATCATCCATGATATTCATGATAATCATTATGAAGACGGAGGCCAAGATGGACTTCAGAAGAGACTCTAAGTATTGCACTAGTACCCCAAGAAACCAAAACAAAAGGAAACAATGAGGAAGTAAAAGGTTTGAACAGAATATTTCAAAGGGCAGCTTCAGAAGACAAAGTCAAGTACTGCAACTAACTGTGCAAAAAGCTGGAGTCGAAAATATCAAAAGGGAAGAAATCTATTGGCATGTCTTAATCTGAAGGAACTTAACAAATTCAAACCTCAATTTACAATACTGAAGAATGCTATGATAAAAACCTTGTTTTTATAAAAAAGTGTTCAATGGGATTTTGATGAAAGTTTACAGAAAAATTGGGTTTTCATGCATTCATTGTTACACATTTTCTTCCTCCCTCTCCCTTCTCGCTCTCCTAGTTAACATTTTCTTAAGTATTCATTCATTGTTACACAATTTCCTCCCTCACCATTTCCCTCTCCTCCAATCCCTTTTGCAATATACCTCTTCTGGAGTTCTCCCTCATCTCGTCCAATACAGTGTTCATTATCTAACCACTGTAGAATGATCCAGGAATCAACAAAAGAGGACAGAAGGTTTACATGGAATCACAGTACCAAAAAAGAATTGGCTGATAGAGAGCCACTTCAGAAAGTAGAATACGAATAAAATCCAACAGTAGAAAAAGAAAGAAATCTCATCTGCTCTAAAAGAACTGGCAAAAAATAAGGGAATCGATGCAATATCTGATAACATATTTCAACAACTAGGTACAGCTCTGTATGTTCTCACCAGGTTATGCCAAGAAATCTGGAGGACAGCTACAGGGCCAAAAGACTAGAAGAGGTCCATATTTATTCCCATTCCCAAAAAATGTGATCCGGCAGAAAGTGGAATTTTTTAAATAATATTACTAATATAACATGAAAGCAACTCTTGCTGAAGAGTATTCAAAAATGATGAGAGCATACATAAACAAAGAACTTTCAGAAATACAAGGCTGAATTGAGAAGAGGTTGTGGCACTAGGGATATCATTGTTGATGTAAGATGGATATAGGCTGAAAGCAGAGAGTGCCAGAGAGTGTCTATTAGTGTTTTATTGAATAATCGAAGACATCTGGCTGTATGTACCACAACAAATAGTGAATAACTTTGAGAAGAATGGGAATCCCAGAACACTTTGTGCTCATGCAAAATCTAGACCTAGATCAAAAATCTACTTCAGTGGTGCATTTAAACATTCACATTCAGTATGATAATTGAGAAGCAAGGTTTCTTTACTACCCTTTTGTTGAGTTCTTTTCAGGTCTTGTTGCTAGTTATTTTGGCCCATCCTACTTTCTGTGGCACTTCTGTAAGAAAGACATCTGTCAGTGTTTCCTGAGCAAAGGAACACTGCATAGTTCAAAATCAAGAGAGTTTCAAAGATGTATCTTTTCTCTCTCTTTTTTTTTCTATCTATCTGTTAAATAAGTCATTGGAGACACTGAACTTAATGAAGAAAAATGTGACATCAGGATTGGAAAAAAATTCATCAACAACCGATGTTATGTAGATGACACAGCCTTGCTTACTGAAATTGAGAATGACTTGAAGCATTTGCTGCACAAAGTCAATTACTACAGCATTCGATATTGATTACATATCTACATGAAGAAAACAAAGATCCTTGCCACGAGAACAATAAGCAGTATCATGATAGATGGAGAAAAAAAATTGAAGTTCTTAACTATTTTATCTTGCTCAGATCCACAATCAACACTCCTCACAACCACAGTCAGGAAATCAAAAGAAAATTTTCACTGAGAAAATCTACTGTCAAGGATCTCTCCAGAGTGCTACAGTGTAATGATATTTGTCTACACACTGAGATGTGCCTAACGTAGGCCAAGGTCTACTCAATTGTTTACTATGCAACTGAAAACTAGACAGTGAATAAAGGTGAGAGCAGAAGACTCTGGTGAAGAGTATTCAACATACCATGAACTGACAAGAAAACAGATCTATCTGGAAAAGAGGTGAAACTCCCACATACTTTGGGCATGCTTTTTGGAAGAACCAGTCTTTGGGGAAAGATATCATGCTTGGATGGTGTAGGATCAGTGCAGGAAAGAAAGACTCTGGATGAAAGGAATTGACACAATGACTATGGCAATGGACTCAGATGTGTTAGAAATGATGAAGTTAACTTAGGGACAAGTTCAAAGTCATTAATCATGGAGGTCCTATGAGTCATGGTCTACTAGATGACACATAATGACACAAACTCGAAATAATCTCCTCAAACATCTTGAAGAAATGATCTTTTCACATTTCAGATAATACTGAGAATAGATTATTTCATGACAGTATGTTGAAATGTGCTATTGTTATTTGGTTTAATACATACTTCAGATCAATTCAGTGGGGTAATGGGAGTAGGTGTGTTGGAGACAGTGAGGTTGGCACAAGAGAGAGTAGGGTTTAGGGCTCTTGTACATAGGGTCACTATGAGTCACAAGCTACTCAACAACACATAACAGCACAACAATTTGAAATCAAACATATACACACCTGTACACTCAGTCATAAAACTCAAAAGCCTGTGCTCGACAAAAATTGCATTAAATTCTCCACATTGCTGCTATGCCGGCCAATAGTATTATCAAATATTTTTAATCTGTTTTCTGAGCACAACTCAGACATTCAACAACTGGGACTAAATAAGCAATATAAATCTCTATGTTTTGAGAAATGAGATGAAGTCTATACCTTTCAGATAACTTAATAACCACTAGCATCAGTAATAAATATCCAGCTTTCTGTATAAATTATATTGGGTCTTGGAATATTGTGCTCACCTCTGAGTTATTTGTTTCATATATTATATCTCTAGGTGTGCAAATTAAAAAGGAGTGCTTGGAATATGATTAAATAATAATTGGAAGGCGATATGGGCTGAAAGTATAATTCTGGAACATGTTACTTTCTATGGATTCTATGGGTTATTTTCTGTAATTGCATTTTATTAAATAAACACGTTAAAATATAAGAATAAAGCTTCTTCTGTTTTCTGTATGAATGAGAACTCCCTTATTTTCCTGATGTGGAATCAGTCTAATTTTGTACTGAACAGTGAAAACTTAACTCTTGTTGTTGTTATGTGCTCCAAGTCAAGAAGAACTCAGAATAATTCTACAACCAACGGATTCAAACCCTAGACTATCCTGATTCATCTTCACACTTGAGTCCATTATCCAGTCACTCTGTCAATCCATCTTGTTGAGGGTCTTGTGCTCTTTCTCCAACCCTCTTGCTTTCCCAGCATAGTTTTGATTTTTCTTTCAAAGGACTGGACCAACTTGACGGCATGCTCAAAGTATGTGGCACCAAATTTCATCATTACTGCTAAGGAGCACAAATAGTGGCACTTTCTCTAAGACAGACTTCTTTTGGCAGTCCAAGGTGTATGTAATACTTTACTAGGCATCAGCTCTTGTTTGGTCATCAAGATGTATTAATAACAGTTGGTGAATAATTGCTGAGATAAACAGTTTTTGTCTGTTGTTGCTGTTACTAGGTGCAATCAAGTCAAATCTGACTCATAATGACAATATGAACAAGAGATCTGAACCCTGTCCCATAGTGTTCTGTCCTCATCATTTCTGATACATTTGAGCCAATTATTGCAGCCATTGTGTCAATCTATCTTATTAAAGGTCTTCCTCTCTTTCACTGACCTTCCACCTGTCCTAGCATAATGTCCTTTCCCCAGGAATAGCCTCTCCTAGTGACATGCCTAAAGTATGTGAGAAGAAGCTTCAGCATTCTTGCCTCCAAGGAGAATTCTGGTTCCACTTTCTCCAGTATATATCCACTTGGGGGTTTGTTCGTTTGTTTTTTTGGTTGTGTTTTTTCTTCTCCTAGCATCCTTATTTAAGTGTCCAGCGTTAAGATGCATAAAAGGTGATTGGAAAGACTATGGCTTGAATAAGGCACATCTTAGTTTTTAAACTGACATCATTGCTCTTCAGGGCTTTGGAGAGGTCCCTATCAGCAGTCTTTCCCATTGCTATGATTCTGCAGCTCTTCTGATAGCTGATAAAAATGTTATTGATTGTAGATGATGAAATTGTTGTCTATTTCAATTACTATCCATCTATGATGGTGTTACCCACTGGTCTAGTAGTAAATAGTTTTGTTTTCTTGATGCTGCATTGAAGCATCTACATTGAAGGCTGCAGTTCACAATCCTCCATGGTAAACACATCAAGTCCTTCTCACTTTCAGTCAGCAAGATTATATCATTTGCATAATGCAGGTCATTGATGAGTCTTCCTGCAATCCTGATGCCACACTGTTTTTCATAAGGCCCAGCTTCTCATATTTATTTGTTCATCAAGCAAATTTAATAGATATAGAGAAAGGATATAGGCTTAGCACACTTTTTCTTATTTTAAACCATGTAATTTTCCCTTGCTTTGTTCAGACAAAACTTCTTACTTTAGGTATGGGTGTTTTTTTTATAAGCCTAATTAAATGGTCTGGAATTTCCATTCTTTTCAAGGTCAGCCATAGTTTGTTATAATACACTTGCTTACTGTTATGCAGCTTTGTTTTTGTGGTCATAGTGACCCCACTGAAATAACAAGTCTGACAAAACCTCATTTTCACAAAGTGCTAGAAGCCACATTGCTGTTGTTGTATACCGTCAAGTTGGAACTAAACCACATAGATGACCCTCCAGAGGGTTTCAGAAGCAATTAATTGCACTAGAGGAGATTGCCCACCCTTCTGTGGAGCCTCAAACCATATGCCTTCAGGATTGCAGCACAACTTCTTGCCACTATGCCACCAGAGCTCATGTGAGTAAAATAAGAAAAAAGAAAACATCCTTCTAATACCCATATCTTTTTAATTATCCTCAAGACAGATATTGACCAACACAGCTATGTTGAGTATAAAACTAAGCATCACAAGACTGACCTTAATCACAGTTCATTCTTTTATGGCTGTCTATCAGCCCTGAGAAACATGTCATTCTAGAACTAAAAGTTTGGAAAAGTCTCCATCTCGGGGAGGGGTGTAGATAGGGAAGCTTTGAAAAATTGAAATGGTTGTTTATTGTGAAGTTAATAAATACAGGCACTGACTAAAGCGAATCCCTCTGTTTTAGAAAAAACCTATGAAGATTATTGGGGGAGTTCATGAACTGTCAGATAAACTCTTCATTTTAATCAGAATGCATTCAGCCAGCAGCTCATATCTGATATGCAGAGCAATGAATTTATATCTGCCAGTACATAGACCCATGCATAAAAGGAAAACACCCACAGCATGAGATGCCTTCCCCCCACATCTCTGTAAATCATTGTCTTCCCCAGTCACAGATTCCATTATGTAAAAATCTCATTATTGACTTTTTCTTGGATCACTGAGTTCTTGACCTTTTTTGTTGTTGTGTAACAAAACAATATTAAGTTGAGCATATTAATATTTTAGACAATACCTGAAAGATGCTTGAGAGAAAATTAAATCTATGTCATACATATATAATATGCAGCATTGAAAATAATGTTTGTCTTGTGTTTTCTCTGTCGATTTTTGATAAGGTTCATAATAATTTGGAAAACCATAAGTCAAAATGTCAGCTTTTAGTTTCTAGATGGCAATACAGATAGATGGAGAAATAATTTTTGCATATTGCTACAGTAGTACATAATAATATTTCAGCCTGGCAACATGGCAATAACAGTTTGAGACTTAACTATGACATCCAGACCCTTCTAGGCATGTCAAGCACACTCAAAGAGCAGGTCTGACACTAGCTCATTTACATTAGTTCCAAGAAAACTCATTTGAGAATATGAGGGGGGAAAAAATGAAATAGCCATTTCTTTACCAGTTGCTAGGATAACTCACGGGAGACTAAGTTTAAGAGAAATGTTGTATCAATTCCATCTAATTTTGACCTGGACAATAAGAGCTTAATTATACGGCCATAAGCTCTCACTTGTTTTATCAGTCTTTTCAGAAAGCCAGGCAAAGACAGGCAACAGAAAAGCTGTAGTTTTATCTGAGGTTGTATTGTGTCAGTTTGTTTAGATTTGAGGAATCTTTTTTTGAAATCTCCATATTCCTTGGCTCTACATCCATAAACTTAATTAATCATGGTTTAAAAAAAATCAGGATAGTGGGAAAATGAAATATTTACATAGCCCTTACATTGTATTTAAAAAAACCAAAAACAGAAACACTAATTGCAGTTAAGTCAGAACCGAACCATAGCTGGCCTTCCAGTGGATTTTTGGATGCTATGAATTACATAGGAAGAGCTTACTCATCTTTTTCAAAGGAATTGCTGGAGAATTTGGACAGTCAGAGAGGAGTCAATTTTGGGCTAGCAACACAATTCCCTACACACTATTCCATCAGAGCTCTCATTTTTTTTGTGGTATTATTGTTATGTGTCCTTCAAATAAAACTGACACATAGCTGACCCTCCAGTGAATTTTCAGAGGCTGTAAATTGCACTGCAGGAGACTAACCATCTTTTCCCCATTGAAGAACTGGTGGATTCACACCACCTACCTTTGTATTGTCAGTGCACTTCTAAATCACTAGGAGAACTTGTGTCACATTGTGTTAGTTATTATAAATAATGTGCAGATAATTTGAAGTATACAGCTTAATTTGGAGTATATAGTTTACGTGAAAATACTATACAATTTTACTGAATATAGTTGAGTCTCTGATAATTTTTTTTTAGTATTCAGTGATTTTAGAATTATTTTCCTTGGATTTCAAGAGATGGTTACATCACACAGTGGCATAAGTGTACTATTTTGAGAAACCTGCTTCTATGGTTTCATAGAAAGGAACATTCATCTTCCATAGGTCATCTTTCAATGTTGACACCTTATGGCTATAGGGGACAAGCTAGAATGGTCAGTTGCAGATTACACAGTAGTAGTCATTTCATTTTATCATTTTTTCCTCTCAAAAGGCTAGTATTAGGATTAAAAGACAAGAACAAAAGAAAACAATAAAAATAGTTGAGGTGAAGAACTACACATAGATTCCCACATTCCTAGACATAATGATTCAGCATTTTACTTTATCAATGAAAAAACTAGTGTTCCTTTCAGTTCCTTCATTCTAAAGCTTTTGTGTCCCTCGCTAGTGCCACAGTGATTCTAAATGGCTTAATGCATATGCAACGGACTGATTGGTAATATTACTGTAACAGTTGATAGTGAGCTTTCAATATTGTTTTGTGATCTCTATAGATATTGGTAAAAAGCCTACATTATGTTGTGATTTGATAAGTATTATATAACATTAGTGGTTAAGAATGTAGTGTTTTTAGCCATAGGACCTTGGATTGTAATTAAGTTCTTAACCAAATAAGCTGTAAAATGTTATATTGGTCAAGTGAAATAACCTTTCTATGACTCAGTTTCATTAACAGTTAAATATTTTTTAAAAATAATTCCACCCACAGTTGTTGTTGTGGGGATAAATGATTAAAACTTGTTAAGTAGTTGAAATAGTGCTTTAACTAAGAAATAACATTATAAATGTTGTCTTTTTGTACTATTATTATTGAACAAAAAGAGGCAAATAAAAACCAAAATTCTAAAACATATGCTCACAAATTTAATTAATTCCACGTAGATTAAAAATTGATCTCCATTTGACTCTTTTTTTTCCAGGGACATAGAACCAGGCTCAGTTCCTCCATTCTCATGTGAACTCAAATATCAAAGTGAATGTTTGTGTTTTTCACAGTCTGTTAATTTATTATTACAAGAATCAGTACTTAGAGAAGTCCCACTCGGGGGAATAGAAAGGCTGTGTCCTGTTTGTTTTTTTTTTTAATTTGAGTAGTATTAATTATTTCTTACAACCATTCCCTGACCCCACATATATTGACCATGAAAACTTTCATCCCAGGTTACCAAATATATCATAAACACCTTAGGACTTTTCATAGCTTTGTCAATGCTAAATCATTAGGTAAATGAATTACAAATTGAACCTTTAATAAAAAGCAATTTAATATGAAGTTTAATTAGGAGAAGTGTTGTTGTTGTCAATTTCCATTCATAGTGGCCTCCTGTGAGATAGTATTACTGTCCTGGAAATCTCTCAGGCTGTATATAATCTTTATGGAAACAATGTGTTCTAGAAAGTCTCTTCTTCTGTGGAATATCTAATGAGTTTGAAATTTTAACCTTCTAGTTAGCTGTCAAGCACTGTAGAGTTTGTCTCTCAACATGGATTTTCTAGTGTAAATGACAGACTGTGTGGAGTGGTGGGATTGTGCAAGTCAGACGGTTTGGCCTGTCCACAAAGGGATTGGCTATCTAGCATTCCACAAAGGGATTGACAATCTCAATAATCTACAGGTTTGGCTAGTCTCACCAATAAATTTAACAGCTTTAACTGCAAAGAGGGAATTATTCCACCACCAGAAGGAATTTTTCCTGCACCTGAAAAGATGAGGTTCATCGCTTATCCAGAGAAGAGAGACCTCCCTCAAATGAGTGAAGTGTAGGATAACACTTTGGGATGGTAGCAGCAGAGATGGCTGACCTGGAAAATCAGATATGAAATGCACTTTGGAGTAGAGGAAAGCCAGTATTGGCAGGACTCAGCTGGGAAACACTTAGAGCCACAAGGCTGAGATGCTTATGTGCACATTTTGAGAGCTGTCTTGACTGTATTTTGTTATTAATCTGAATTAGAAACTTTTAACTGTCCCAATATGGATCTATGTGGTCTTTGAGCTATCACATAGGATTTTAGACCCAGCCAGGCTGTAAAATTGGTATTGAGATATGTAGAAGGAGACAGGGAAAATAAGGACATGTCTGATGAATTGGTTTTGTGTTGTTGATGCCGTGGATAAGTATAGGTTCCCCTGGGAAATTGGTAAAGGTCAGATATGGCACTCCCCACAGGGCCCTTGCTATTTTTACAAGTACTCAACCGCTGCACCACCAGGGTTCCTTAAAGAAGCTGTAGGATATTTATGTGTTGAAGTAAACTATCTACTTGGAGAACAGTTGTAAGAAATAGAGGCATCATAATGTCTTTTATTAATTTCCCATAATATTTTACAAAATTTGGAAGCAGGAATGGCATCCACTTCCATAAATAGCTTGCCTCCAGAAACCCTATGCACCTGGAGAAAGGATGAAAGTCATGCACGCAAGTGTCGATGACTATCGTTCATAGGGTTACTATGAGTCGCCTATGACTCGACAGCACTTAACAACAACAACAATTTACAAAATGGACCAAAACACACATATAGTAATTATTGTTGTTGTTATGTGCTGTTGAGCTGCCTGCGACACATAGTGACGCTATGTACAGCTGTTCTGAACCCTTCCCTGTTTTGAACCAGTTACTGATTCCAACACACAAACCCTCATTTCTCCAATTACTGTATTCATCGAACTCATCCAAGGTCTTCCTCTCCTGAACTGTCCCTCCACCCTTTCAAGAATGATGTCCCTCTCCAAGAACCAGTCCCTCCTGGCCATATGCCCTAAGTATGTGAGACAGAGATTCAAAATCCTAGCCTCCAAGGAGAAACTTGGTTTCATCCTCTCCAAGACATATCTATCTGTTTTCTTGGTGGTCCATGGTATTTTCAAGACTCTTTCCCAGCACCACAACTCAACATCAATTCTTCTTCTCTCATCCTTAGTCACTGTCCAGCTCTCTGATGCATCACAAGTAATTGTAAAGAACATGGCCCGGATTAGGTGTACCTTATTCTCTAAACAGACATTGTTACTTTTTAGTACTCTAGAGAGGTCCCTGACAGCTGACTTCCCCACTGCAGTTCATCTCTTGATTTCCTGGATGTTGGTACCAAGAGGGTTGACTGTGGAGCCAAGCAAGCTGCAATCGTTAACAACCTCAATCTCTTCTCCATCTAATTATGGTTCTTTCAATTGGCCCAGTGGTCAGAATCTTTGTCTTCATGATGTTAAGCTTCAATCTATATTGAAGACCATAGTCCTTGCCCTTCTGCAGCAAGTATTTCAGGTCCTCCTCACTTTCAGCAAGCAAGGTTTTGTCATTTGCATAACATAGGTTGTTGATGAATCATCCTCCAATCCTGATGTCACATTCCACTTCATAAAGACCTGTTTCCTGAATGATCTGTTCTGCGTATAGCTTGAAAAGGTATGAAAACAAGATTCATTCCTAACACATTCCTTTCCTGATGATTTTGAACAAAGCACTGTTTCCTTACTTTGTTCTAAGAAGTCCTTCCTGGTTTGAGTATAATTTTCGCATAAGCACAATCAAGTGTTCTGGGATTCCCATTTTCCTCAAAGTAAGCCATAATTTGTTGTGATCCACACAACAAAATGCCTTTGGATAGTAAATAAAACACAGACATTCGTCCTGGTATTTGTTGCTTTCTGCCAAGATCCATCTGCCATTGGATCCATCTGACAATGTCTCCAGTTATAGCTATATTACAAGCCCACAGAACATTTCCATCACTACAAGGATCCCTCATATAGCCTTTGCCTTTTTATTGTTATGTTGACTTTTCCCTTGACCTCCATGTCCACACTTTCCACTCCCTTAAAAAAATAGAAAAAACACTGCACTTGTTCTCCACTACATTTTTTAGAAATGTTATATATATTAATGGAGCCATGTAATAGATAATATTTAGGGACTGGAATTTTTAACTCACTTAATTTTCCAAACACTCATCTAGGTTCTTTGATGCACTACAATTTCTTTATCTATTCATGTTTTCAAGGAGGTTAAGAAAAAAAAAGTTACAATGAACATTAGTATACAGAATTTTCTGTTAACTTAAGTGCGTAAGTGCCAGTGTTACAATTCCTTAGCCATCTGGTGGTTTTAGTCATTAGGTGATACTGAGTTGAACAACTCATAAGAACTCTATGAACAACAAATCTGACATCTCCCCTATTTGCATTACCATCACAAGTTCTGATATACTTGAGCCATTATTATATCATTGTGTCAATTGATCTTGTTCAGGGTCTTCTCTTTCACCGACCTTCCACCTGTCCAGCATGATGTCTTTTTATTGACCTGAGACTATGAACAAAAGATTTGAATCCTGTTTTATCCTGTGCAATCATCATCATTTTGACACACTTAACCCCATTGCTGTAGTTAGTGTGTCAATTCATCTCATTAAGGGTATTTTCTCTCCTTTGTTGACCCTCTTCCTTTTCAAGCATAATACCTCTTTTAAAGGAGTAGCCTCTCCTAGCAACATGTCCCAAATATGTGATATGAACGTTCTCCATCCTTCCCTCTAAAAAGCAGTCTGGTTACACTTTTTTCCAAGATTGTTCTTTTGGTGGTGGTTGTTATTATGTTCTGTCAAATTTACTATAATTCATAACATCCCTATGAAAAATACCTGTGAATACTGCAATAGCCTGAGCCAATCTCACTCTTTCAGACATGTAATGAAACATTCAAAATCACTGGCAATAAGAGAGAAGCAAATCAAAACCAATGAGATATCAATTTCTCCTCAGTAGCAGTGGCAAAGTTTAGCAGGACAGCAAGCAGTAAATATTTGAGAGGATATGGAGAGATTGGAGCTCTCATACACTGTTGGTTGGATTGTAAAATGGTAAACCACTCTGGAACACAGTTTGTATTTTATATTCTTGATGTTGTGCTTCAGTCTCAAAGGCATGCAGAGTTCAAATCCTGCCAGCTGCTCTTAATTGCCAATGCAATTAATTCCCTCTGAAAACCTGCTAGAGTGTCAGCCAGGGGTTGGTTCCGATTCAATGGTACACAAAACAACAATAAGTGGTTAGTGTAGTTAAGTATCTTTTTCTGTATTTAATTTTCGTAAGAATATACCCTATGTACAATGCAACACAATGAAGCATACTTGAGTAGACTAGCTGATATGGCAACTGATACTTAGTACTCAAATATGGAAACACAAAGGAGGAAAAATAATTGTAAGCAGACACTGGTGATTGAAATATGGAACAGGAGAAGCATGAATGTAAGAAAACTGGACATTGTTAAGAAAGAAATGGAATGCATAAATATTACATATTCGTAATTAGCAAAAATAGATAGATTGATATGTAAAATTGTGAATAAGACAAACACATGATCTATTATGCTTGGAGATGAAAAAGTGAGCAAAAAAAGAGGTCCTTTTCATAGTTAAAAGCGTGATTTATTGATCCATCTTGAAAAACAGTGTTGTGAGATACAGGATGATATCCATATACATACAAAAAAGTCAGTGAATACCACTATCATTCAGATATATGCACCAACAAGAAGAAATAGATGATTTCTATCAACTTTTGTCGTTAAAAAAATATCAAACATGCAATCAAAACGAATTAATAATATTGGGTGTCTGGAATGCAAAACTTAAGAACAGGGAAGAAGGATCAGTAGTTGGAAAATATGGACTTGGTAGTAGAAATGAGGCTGGAGATAGAATGATATAATTTTGTACTATCAATGATTTGTTCATTGTAAATTACTTTTTATAAGAAACATAAACTTAGATTAGGCACATGGATTTCACTTAATTGTAATCACTTCAATCAGATGAACTACATCTGTGGAAAGAACCCGTGGAGAACCTCAGTATCAGCTGTGATTTATAAACATGCCAAAAGTATGTGAGATGAAGTTTTACCAATTTGCCTTTAAGAAGTACTCTGGCTGCACCTTCTCCAAGACATATCTGTTCCTTTGGAAGTCCTTTAAGAACGCAGTATTCTTTTACAACACCACGACTCAAAGGCATCAATTTTCTGTCATCCTTACTCATTGTCCAGTTATCAGATACATAGCAAGTGACCATAAAGGCCCTGGTCTGAATCAAATACACCTTAGTACTCAAACTTTCTTTTCTTTTCCCACCCCCCAACCCCTTTATTTTTAGGAAACTCTGGTGCCCTAGTAGCAAGAAGCTGCCCTTCAATCTTAAAGGCAATTTCCTCCTGTGTTATTAACTGTCTCTGAAAACCCACAGAAGGGTTAGTTCCAACTCTATGGTATGCAACAATTGTTTTCTAGTGACAATATGCAAAATGGGACAATTGTATATCAATTTCAAAGGCCTGTTATTTCAGAAGTCTTTGAACCAGTTCTGCTTCTTAATCTGTCTCAGCCTGGAAGCTCCCCTAAAACTTTTGACACTGCTGGTATTTGAAATACCAGTAACACTGCTTCCAACATCACAGAAATATTCTGGTCACCATAGTCTAACAAACTGACAGACAAATGTTGTACTCAGAAGAAGATCGTATAAATCAAACTAGCATTCAAAGAACATTAAATGATCATACATGTTATGGAAAACAGAAAACAAACTGTCTGACCCGGGGCAGTGTATTTGCCAGTATAGACAAAGATTGGATTTGGGCTTTCCAGTCATATCATAGTTTCTCTTTGATTGAGTGGTGATAGAGGTACCAAGATGTGAGCTAGTGAACACCTCTTCTAATTTAGGGTATGTCCAGTTCTACTCCAGTTAATATTTCAAAATCTATCTCCTTTAACGTGTTGATACTGTGAATTACAATGATTATTTTTTTAATATTGATCCAGTTTTGTATCTGAATAACATTTATTTAGTCATGATACATAACTCTTTGTATGCAGTGTTGAATTTTGTTTGATAATATTAAGAATTCCATCTATACTTATCAATATAACAAATAAAGTTGTATTTTTGTAATATCTTTGCCTGGTTTTGCTATCTCTATTAAGCAGTTTTATAAAATTAATCTAGAAGTGTCTCCTGCTCTCCTATTTACTAGAAGAGATAGTGGAAAAATATTTTTTTCTTTTCTCTTTTCTTTGTTTTTCTTTTCTTTTCTCTTTTCTTTTTTTCCTTTCCTTTTCTTTTTTTCTTTTCTTTCTCTTTTCTTTTCCCTTTCCCTTTCCCTTTCCCTTCCCTTTCTTTTCATGTGTGTGTGTACTGTCAAATCGGATCTGACTGGTACAGGAGGAGATTGTCCCTCCTCTAGCAGAACATCTGGTAGATTTGAACAGCACGCCTCTGGGATTGCAGTGCAGCTTCTTGCCACTATTTAATTTTACAAATTCATTAAATTCTATTGGGTAGAATAATTTGTAAAATCATCATGGCCTCAAGTTTACATTTATATTTATATACCCTGTTTTTTCTTTGTCTTCTAAATTCTTGTCTATATAATTTCTCTTCGCAATGAATTAGCTCATTCCTTTATTAGTATTCTCTATTATTTTTCCATTTTTCTTTCCATTCATTTATATTCATATCTATATCCTTTTCTTTCTTCCTGTTTCTTTCTCTCTTTCTTCCTTCCTTCCTTCCTTCGGTCCTTCCTGTCTTTCTTTCTTTCATTTCTGGTGATAGAGAATTAGGTATGTTTTATTTCAGACTTTCTTTTTTTAACATATATGTTGTTGCCCTTGTTGTTGTTACATGCTGTTGAGTCATTTGCGACTAAAAGCAACCCTATGTACAACAGCCCTAAACCCTGCTCTATCCTGTGCCAATCGCATTGCCTCTGACACACCCATCCCGATTACCCCAATCACTGAATCAA
>NW_006399937.1:6297217-6306467 GCF_000299155.1 Elephantulus edwardii | reverse complement strand
TAGCCCAGTGCCTTGACCCACTTACTTCCCAGCTCCACCCTCCACCAGGATAACCCTTCGCATCTGCCAAGTCCGTTCAGAAAATATCTTCCATTGTCCAACCCATGATCTGACAACTTTTATCAAGCTTTCTTGGCTTCTGTGATTCTAAACACGTCAACTGCTGACATTTTTTTTTCTTTTGACCAGTGTCTCTTAAGTTTAGCTGTACTGTCTCCAAGGGAAGGTGACGTGTCCTGTAGAACTCCTGTGTAGATTATGTTTTCCTTTCTGCCCGAGGGCCCGCCAGCTTTTCCTGTGTACCTGAAAGGTGTCTTCGCTATTATTTGAGGTGACTTCCCCCTGTGCGCTGCTTCCCGGCTTCCCTTCCGCCCAGGAGCACGTTCTCCTGCCGGTTTTTCTGTGTATCTGAAAGATGCAGGAGTCATATTGCACTAGAAATGTCTGCAATTAGGGACTTATCCAAATTATTGAGGAGTAATAATGCCAATTTGAGAACTAAGGTGTGTCTGATTCAGGGTCTTTCCAATCACTTGTTACGTATTTGAGAGGGATACAATGAATAAGAATGACAGAAGAAGACTGTAAGAGTAATCAACAGCTTGAGTTCCTGAAACACATACCAAAAAGCTGAACTACTTATCCTACAGTGGATTCCAATTTTTGGTGTCCTTATGTATATGGAGGATACTTATGCTCCTTAGAATCTTCAAGGTTTTTCCCTTTCTAAAGCAGATTGCCAAGTTTCCTTCTAAATTGCTTCTGGATGGATTTAAAATGTCAAAATGTCAACCTTTTTCTGTGAGTAGCTGCTGTCAACCTTCTATGCCTCTCCAAGGAATCCATGTAGATCTTTTAATGGTTGTTGCAATCTAGTCACCAGTCTTATGAGACAACAGATTGTTGGGTTTTAGTTAATTAGTTGTTACTTTAAAAAAACTAAAAATTATACATGTTATTGACATGAAAGTATCTAGCAGAGGCTAAATACTAGCTTTATTTCTAGTTTTTGTGATGACTGAGCTCCTGTCAAATATCTTTAAATAGAGAGAGATATGATCTGTTAATGCAGCAGTATTTGGAAAAAGAAAATCTGTGGGAAAAATTTGTGAAAAGCTGCTGAAAAGGGACTAGAAACAAATAACTAAAGAGGGTGAAAATCTTCAGGATCATTGGGACAACTGTTAAGTCATGTCATCTTAGTTAAGTCAAAGAAACTTCCTAATCCTTAATCACTGGGTGTTTAGAGAGTTGTATAATTTACTATGTAATGAAAACTGGTATTTTGAAGACTACATATTAATGCACATTCTAATCTATAATCTAGAATATATTATATCATATAAATATATAATATTGTCTATAATAATTGCTATCTGTGAGTTTTAGATAGTCCTGACGTTATTTTTGGATGTTACCATTATAATTATGTAGATTTAAAAAAAAAATTTAAAAGAAAACCAAACAACCAAACACACCAAAAACATTTAAAGTAGCCAGATATGTTTTCATAGATCATTGGCTCTTAACATTGGCTGTACTTAAGAATCACCTGGGGAGCTTTGTAAACACTTCAGTGCTCTGGCCCAATGCCCAGAGATGTTTATTTAACCCATCCTAGTGAGAACTGATCAGCAGTACATTTTAGAAGCTCCCCAGATGAATCTAATGTGTACAAGACTGAGATGATCCAGTGTAGATAAATACTAATATACAGCCTTTGGAAATTCAAGAGAGCAGCCAGACATGGGTACCATTGATCTATTGATTTCTGTCCATTTTACCTAAAGGTAAGGACTGAGCTTTATATTTTGAAATGTTTTCCTGTGATTCTGATATCTATTATGCACTTTATCATAATTAAGCACTTCCACTCTTCCAGCTGAGAATAAACCTACTGTAATTGTACTTTCACAGGTTAAACACTCTCTAGGATAATGTTTCTGCAAGTTCAATTACTTATTCATCATAATATTTTTTAAAATATAAATTACAATTAAATATGTGGAATATACAGTAATCAAATTATCTACATGGAGAAAGATGCAATGTTGTTGTTTTTGTTGTTATGTGCCATTGAGTCCAAAGAAACAAGTCAATATTATCAGTGATAACAAGTCCACATGTAGCAGCAGATCCTGCATTATTTATATACAAGTTTAAGTATGAGGAAAATTAAAGTAAGCCCATAAGAATAAAATCAGGAGCTAGATATACTCTGCCAATATTTTGAAGCCATTTCTAGAATAATTTAATGATTGTATTGCTAATGCTTGAAGAACATAAGGATTGTTGGACAATTTTAAGGATATCTTATTTTTTAAATGAAAAAAAGAAAAAAGTAATGAAAGATTCTGAGACTTGTTCTTGAGTATAGAGATAGAATCAACCCCTAGCTGACTCTCCAGTGGGTTTACAAAGGCTATAAATCACACAGGAGTTGACTGCTCATCTTTCTCCTAGTTGTTGGTGAATTTTAACTGCATTGCTTTATGTTGACAATACAATAAGACATTCTGAGACTTGGTTTTGAGTATAGCACAGCTGAAGTAGAGAAGAACCTAAGTAAAAGAGGTAAATAGAAGATTTAAAATTGTAACTTAAGAAGACAAGATAAAATATGGTAAAACATACAAAGATCAATAGTAAGAAAATTAGAAGTTCTGATGACATGTAACATGTTGGACTGCAAACTAAAATGTTGGATGATATGATCAGATCTACTAGCTGATAGTTGGAGAAAAGATAGGAAGTCTTTGCCTACAGATACTGACATCCTAAGGAACCTGATGGAGGGTCACCATGAGTTGGAACTGACTCTATAGCAGTGAACTCAAAGTGAGAAAATCAAAAGTGAAATGTAGGCTTGACATTCGTTTTATAGAAAGTAGTGAAGAAAAAACTTCAAAGTTTGAATTGCAATATTACAAGACTTTATGGACTGAAAATGGAAAAATAAGTACAAAACATCAAAAGAAGATGAAGGAATACAAAGAATTGGTTGGCACTCAACCATTTCAGGAGGTAATGTATGATCATGAATGAGTGAACTCAGTTCCACAAGGATAAATACTATATAAAACTACTGTTGTAGAATGAGTATAAGGATCCAAGATGGTGGGAGTGGTTGGAAGCAGAGGGATGTGGAAGTGCAAGGGGAGGGGGAATTAATCATTTGGTTGTACAATTTGATGCGGGTGGGTGAGGGAAATTGAAAGAATTTGTTCTTAATAACAGTGAATTCGTATTTTGTAAATAAAGTAGTAGAACATTTTTAAAAGTGCATATTGACAAGAAAAAAAGAAAAAAAAATCTTTAAAAGCAAGAATATCACTTTTATAACTAAGGAAGAACTAATTCAAACCATAGTATTTTTAACAATTATGTATGCATGAAAAAGTTGAGTAATAAAAAAGAAAGACAAAATTGGTATATTTGAATTCTGGTATTGTAGAAGAATATTTACTATATCACGGACTGTGAGAAGAATGAAAAAAAATATCGTTTAGGGAAGAATAGAATATTCCTTAAAAGTGAATATGAGAAGCATAACGTTGGGGATTTTTATGTTATAAGGAGGGAAAACATTTTGGAGAAAGGTATTGTGCTTGGTAAGACTCTCAAGATGATTGACATTGTGATCATAACAACGGATTCAAGCATGTCTTCTGTTATTAAGATGCTGTGATACTGGGCAATCAATATTCAAGTCAACCAGCTGCTCTGTGGGACATTCTTCTCCCGTGAGATTTACTGCCTCTGAAAATCCATAGGGGTATCAATTATGGAGTGTCTCTGACTTCATGGTACATTATTAACAGGAAAAACATGAATATTTGTGATCACTAAGAGTCATAGACCTTTCAACAAAACCCAATAACAGTATTATTAACCAGCCTCTGTTTAAACATCTTCAATTCCAGAAAGTGTTTTCCTTTCTACTCAACCAATATTTTAAAGTCCTCAATAAAGTTATATATAAAAGCAAAGGAGAAACAGATTTTACCCATTGATAAATTTGCTTGTAGTAATTAGAAACAGCCCCCTCAAAAAAAAAAATTAAGCCATAGTGTCTATTAAAAATAGCTACTTAGGGGTGGGATTACTTAAATTTCATTTACTAAGGTTTATACTTAATACCCATATTGTAATGTTATCTTATCTCTATGTTTTTTTTTCAAATACAAACCTATTGTACTTTCTGTAGATGAGAAGTCTGGGGCACTTTTGGGATAAATAAGTTGACAGAATTAGTCTGTCAGTGGTCAAGTAGAATTTGAATCTAGCAATCTGCCCGTACTGCTACACTGTGGCTCATTACACAAGTATAAGCAAGACTTTCTTTTCTTTTTCCCCTAGTATGAAGCAGAGATATTTCAATAATATGCCAAAACTATTTTCAAGACAAGCAAATGTCTAAAGAAAGCATTTGATATTTGAAAGTGGGGAAGGGACACTGTTGCCACCAACATTCAAAAGCAGGTTGGAGATAGGACCCAAATAATGAATGTGGGAATAATTTTATGGAAAACAACAGCAATGAAGGCAAGGTAGACTAACAGCCAGCTCTTTCCTTGCCTGATGTTTCCAGTAAAGTGTGAACTGAGGTCATTCCCTGCATTTAAAAGGCAAAACCTGTCACTCCCAAGAAGAGCTTTCTGTACTGACCGGTTCACTAATTCACTGCTGACTGGGCTTGTCTTGTGAGAGAACACATTAAATATTTAAACCTTGTCCTTTCTCAGATGCAGAGCTGCAAAGATGATTTTCCATGGAATTTAGCATTAAACTCAGGCAATTTGTACAGCTGTGCATATAAATGGCTTTTCACATAATCTCTAGAGGCCGAGGTCAATGTTCCTCGTACATTTTAATACTGTAGATGACATAGCAACATCCTTCCAATTTATGTTCCCTCATAATTGAAAGGGGCTTAATAAAAGTGAAGAAGAGGAAGTATGTACACAGCAACATCGATTTTCTGCTGACAGTTGAGCGGAAGTTAATTGTAATTTTAAAGTGGTTGGTCCATGGGTGATGTTAAGCCTAGAACATACCTAAATTCATTTCAAAGGAAAGAGGTATATGCACGTGTAAATGTGTGTGTGTTAGAGATTTATTAGAATGACCCAATTATACAGCTGTTATGAAGATACCAAACATAACTTCCCTAGAAAACTATTTTTCCCACAGTTACATTTGCTCAAATAAATAAAAGCCTGATCTTTATTGTGAGCACACAGTTTTACCAAATCAGAATTTAGGGTGACACAGATGTTATGTTGCTTAAAATAAATGTGCATGTTATTTAACAAAGTATGTGCATAACACAATCATAATTGCTAAAGTTAAGCTTATCTGGGTTCACTGTAGTTAATATTTATTCAGGGTGAGGTAGTATTTTATTAACTTATTTTTTCATTTAGTAGAGCAGGAACATGCTAATAGTTTTGTTGGTAATTTAAACATTCCTGCTGTGGATAAAAAACAAATGGAAAACTAAAGAATTATGGTGTTCTCTGGCTCTTAAATTTGCTAATTGCAGAGCTATTCAATTATAGGTAATATCCTTTTATTGCTAATAAGATTACGGTGTGTCAACACAACTGCAATTCTGAAATGGAACTTGCCCAATTTGGCTTGTATGGAATTTAAAACTGTTTTGTATAAAAGCCTTTATACAATTAGCACTGAAATATGAATGATAAGGGGGAGGATCAGTAAAATGTCAATGTAAAAAAGAAATAAATAATCCATCCAGAAGCTTGTCTTAAGGGACTATTTTAAAGTAGATTTAACAAATCTGAAAGTAAGGGAAATAATGCATATAATTGAAACATTATCATCCAGCTAAACATTTAACTTGTTTATGGTCTGCTTTTATACACATTGTTGTTGTGCTATACCGCAGAGTCGGAACCCACCCATAGTTGACCTTTAGGTAAGTTTTTAGAGGCAGTTAATCACACAGGAGGAGAGAGGGCCATCCTTCTCCCATGCTGCAGCTGGTGGCCTCGAACTGTCTGTCTTTGAGATTGCAGTGCAGTTTTAACCAAGCCCCATTCTCCCAGCCAATGTTTACTATTATATTGAGTAGAATATAAGAAGTGAATATAAGATTTAAATTAGACAATCAAGAAGAAACCAAAGTCAGCTTTGAAAAGTAAAGACATGTAAAAAATATTTTCCTAAGCTTCACCTCAAACCTATTAAATAAGTTTCTCACTGTATGGAGTTAAAAAAAAAATAGAATGATGTATTTAATTTCCCTGTGATTCTGAGATAAATGGAGTTTGAGGATACTTGATTAAAAGGACCATTTTCATGACTTAACAATGACTATGTTGCATACCTGGCATCCCTCAACCTGGGAATTCTGCTACAAAAACTAAAGAATGACTGCTTATCTTATAACAAGTCTGTTTATCCAGTTATTGATAAGTACACATAAACAGAGCTTCCAAGATGATGGTTATCTTGAAACCAGGGACTATTACTGATGATAACTCAGTGACCTCTGATTCTCCTTGCGGTGGTGTCAGGACTGACTCACAACTGACTCTTCCACAGGTTTCAGTGCAAATCACATTGGACAACAATACCCATCTTTCTCCTGCAAAGCCCTTTGGTGGATTAAAATCATAGGGTTAACAACACAATTCTCTGTGGATAAATCTGTTACGTCGGGGAAGAAGTTAATTTTCCTTTCTTTAAAGTTTGGAGTAACTAGGATGACTAGCCAACTCATTTTTCTAAGGACGTTCCCAGTTTTAACACTGAAAGTCACAAAGTCACATGTCACAAAGTAAAATAGCTGTATTCACTATCCAAGACCTGGTTTCATATCTTGTTACACTGCATATTAACTGTAAGACTTTAGGTATCACACGAAATCATTATAAGATTTAATTTCATCACTTGTAACATGGTAATATTTATTTCACAGACATGCTGTAGATTAAATGTTGTATATGTTAATTAAAGTGTTATTTCTTATACAATAAGCCTATGGAGTGAATATCATTTCTTTTCCATACCACTAGTATAATCATATTCTCAGGCCCAAGGAAGAAATTTCTAAAACACAACAGAAAAGCAGATTGCCACATAAATTTTTAAAAATTATTTTACTTGTTCAAAAGAGAAAGAGAAAGGAGGAGGAAAAGGAGAAAGAGATTTCTGTTTATTTTAGTAAATAACAGGTTGTCATAAGCTGTTTTCACACAGATTTGTTTTTCATGTTTCCTTTTTTTACCTTCAAAATATGTAAATAAAATCATGAATCACTTCATTTCTGTATAAAAATTAATTAACTATAAGATTCCAGATATGAACAAAAAGAAAGAATAAAGATAAGTTCAAAATCTGCAGTTGTAAGTCTTGTAATGTAAACAAGATATTTGGAGGCACATAGTGCAAAGCAGCTATCTCTTCTACAGTTTGAGGAGATATGTAAACAAAGCCCTGCGGTCATGTTGTGCTTCTACTGCTGGCTTTAATAAGTTATATGGATTTAGACAGGTCTCAATTTTTCTGGATATTAGAATCTACACTTATAAAAGGATGAAATTGGAATAGTATATTAAATTGATCTCTAAACTTCCTTCAAGCTTTATGATTCTATTCCAGATAAATTATTATTTTGCTTCTATTTGAATTCTCTTCATAAAAGGGAAAATGCTACTTTTAGGCAGTTGATGCCATAGTAGGGAGATTAATTTTAGATTGCTCTCCCTTATTTGAATCAAAATCTTTTTCCCCCTATAACTTACTCTCACTTGACAAAATCTACCCTCAGAAAGGAAATAATAATAATGGACAAAAACCCCTTATAGCTCTATTTTAGTTTTTTCTGAGTAAGTTTTAAAAAAATATTTTTAAATGGATGAGCAATGCCTTAGCAAACCTTATTTGTACTTCTCTCAGTAGTGGCAAGAGCATGACCATGTTTAGTTATGGTCAGTTTAGGCCGTGAAAGATCCCTGAAGATTTACTAAGCCATGTAAATTATTCTGACCAATAGTTAACTGAATAACTAGATTCAGCATTTAACTGGTACATTCACGTCTGGCACTCTGTTGAGAGTTTGCATTTTCCACCTCAGACATACTGACAACTTTTTAATCATTCAATAAGTTAAAGACTACCCTAATAGACTTGAGCATGACAGAGATCATGAGGAGGATGACACAGGATAGGCAAAGTTCTGAACTATTATTGTTCATTAGGCCACTGAGTGTCATACTTATCTCAATTACACCAAAATATTTTGCTCCAGGATCCTCACTTGGGTTGTCTGAGGAGGAATATGGCATCAGGATTGGAGGAAGATTCATCGACAATCTGTGTTATACAGATGACACACCCCTGCTTGCTGAAATGAGGAGGACCTGAAGCACTTGCTGCAGAAGGTCAAGGACTGCAGCCTCCAATATGGATTGAAGCTCAACATCAAGAAAACAAAGATTCCTACCATGAGACCAATTGGAAGCAACATTATGGATGGTGAAGAGACTGAGATTGTTCACAGCTTTAGTTTGCTTGGCTCCACACTCAACACTCTTGGTAACAGCAGCCATGAAATCAAGAGATGAATTGCATTGGGAAAGTCAGCTGTGAGGGACCTTTCCAGAGTACTGAAGAGCAGTGACATCAGTCAGGAGACTAAGGTGTGCCTGATCCATGCCATTGTCTTCACAATTGCGTGCTATGCATCAGAGAGCTGGACAATGACTAGGAATGATAGAGAAAGAATTGAAATCTTTGAGCAGCAGTGCTGGAGAAGAGTGTTGAATATAGCATGGAATGCTACGAGAACAAATAGGTTTGTTCTGGAGAGGGTGAATCAAGGCTGCTCCTTGGAGGAAAGGATTCTGAAGCTTTGTCTGACATACTTTGGACATGTATCAAGGAGAGACCAGTCCTTGGAGAGGGATATCATGTTTGGTAGGGTGGAGGGACAGAGCAAGGGAGGAAGACCCTTGAGATGGATCGATTCAGTGAAAGGGGTAATGGGTAAGTGTGTAAGAGACAGTGAGGTGGCACAGGATAGAGCAGGATTTAGGGCTCCTGTACATAGAGTTGCTATGAGTCACAAATGACTCAAAGGCACATAACAACAACAACGTTGGGGATTGGTAAATATTACTCTTTGAAGCTGGGAGACAGAATTGTCCACGAGGCTTCAGAGAAAATCTACTAGAAAATTATGTGTGTGTGTGTGTGTGTGTGTGTGTGTGTGTGTGTGTGT
>NW_006399937.1:6278430-6295717 GCF_000299155.1 Elephantulus edwardii | reverse complement strand
TATATATATTCTTTCATTTTTATGACTGGATTTTTATTGTTATAGATAAATCAGATATTGTTTTTCTCTTTTGGGAAGTCATATTATACCTTTTTTTGGTAGCAATTCCAACCTTCATATCATTCACAGTTTTCTACAACTAAATTGAATGATTTAATCATCTCTATGCTTCTTTTAATCAATCTGTTTAATCACAATTGATTAGTTGAATTCTACATGAAGGGTCATGAAAAGCTGCTTTAAAGTATTCAATCTTTATCAGACACCCACAAGAGCTATCACAGGCCTTATGTTTCTCCTTGAACATCAATATAAATCCAAGTTTAAATAGCGTGCACTATTAGAAAAATGATCTGTTCTTGCAATTGTTAACATTCACGGATCCGGTTTTGACTTTCAGCTCTTAGATCTGCTCAAATTCTTCAGTATCTTTTTGAAATCACTATTACAAGTATACTTTATTCAGTCTCAACCCTTCTTTGAATAGTCTTTTTATCCTCTTGTTTAACTGAAATGCAGCTGCACCTGAAAATATTTCTATAAATGCTTGAAAGGTGAATTTTCTTCTACACTCTTTAAAGCTCAAGGGTATTTCCTATTTCTCACTGTCTCTTCAAAACTATCGTTTCTCCTTACTCTTTAAGACACTAGATGTTGTTAGTTTGTTGTTTTGTTTATTCATTTTTTTTGGTGGTTTGGGTTTTGTTTTCTTTTTAGTTTCAATACATTTTTTTTCTTTCACACTTCCATTATAGTTATTTACTGATATGTTATGCTGGAGAATAAAAGGTGAGGAAAAATGGGGTTGCTTTCATAATTTAAAAAGTCATTTCTAGATCCATTTTTAAGTATAATGTTGTGACAGGATAATATCCATACACATACAAGGAACTTCCGTGAATATCACTATCAATCAAATATGCACCAACAACTAGAAACAAAGAGGGGGAAATATGAGATTTGTGCCAACTTTTGCAGCCATTATTTAATCAAGCATGCAATCATGATGTATTAATAATAATGGGTGACTGAATGCAAAAGTTGAGAATAGAAAAAAAGGATCAAAAGTTAGAAATTATGGATTTGGTGACAGAAATGAAGCTCGAGATAGACTGATATAATTTTGTACTCAATGATTTATTCACTACAAATACATTTTATAAGAAACACAAATGCAGTTATTCAAATGGTTTCATCAGCTTGTATTTATAGGAATCAAATTGATTACATCTGTGGAAAGAATCACTGGAGAAGCTATGAAAACTAGGTCTGGTGCTGGTTGTGGAATAGACCACCAACCACTCATATGCAAGTTCAAGCTGAAGTTGAAAAAAAGTAAATCAAATCGACAGGAACCAAATATTGACCTTGAGTTAATTCTACTCGAATTTCAAAACAATATCAGGACCATGTCTGAAGCCTTGAACACCAATAAAAATAGATCAGATGAGCTTTGAGAGGATATCAAGAATATAATCCATGAAGAATGCAAAAGGTCATTACAAAGGCAGAGAGGAAGAAGAAAAGACCAAGATAGATGTCAGAAGAGACTATGAATATTGTACTAAAATAAAAAAAAAAGCAAAAAGAAGAAATCAAGAAGTTATGGAGATGAAAAGAAGATTTCAAAGTGATTTCAGTGAAGACAAAGCAGTGTACAAAGAGCTGGAGTCAGAAAATCAAAAGGGACGAACTCGCTCAGCATTTCTTAAGCTGAAGGAATTGAACAAATTCAAGCCTCAAATTGCAATACTTAAAGATGCTAAGGATGCTTTGGGCAGAATAGCAAATGATCCTAAAAGCATTAAAAGAAGATCGAAAGAATCATTGTACCAAAAGGAATTGCCTGACACAGGAGAATTTCATGAAGCAACAAATGAGCAAGAACATGTGGTGATGAAGAAGTTCAAGCTGTAAAAGAATTGGCACAAAAAGACCCCAGGAATTGAGGGCTCACTAAGAGAAATATTTCAACAAAAAGACACTGCCCAGGATGTACTCACCAAATTGTGTTAAGAAATCTAGAGGACAACCACCTGCCCAACTGACTGGAAGAGATCTATATTTGTTTCTATTCCAAAGAAAGGTGACCTGATAAAGTGTGGAATATCAAACAAGACCATTAATGGCACATGAAAGTTAGATTCTGCTAAAAATTATCAAAAAATGACTGGAACAGCACATCAGCACAGAACTGCCTGATGTGTAGGCTGGGTTGAGAAGAGGCCATGGTAGTAGGGATATTATAGCCAATGTAAGATGGTTCTTCGCTGAAAGCAGAGAGAACCAGAATGTTTATCTATGTTTCACTGACTATGCAAAGGCGTTTGACTCTGTGAATTACAACAAACTGTGAGATGAATGGGAATCCCAGAACACTTAATTGTGCTTATGCAAAACCTATACTTGGATCAGGAGGCAGTCATCAGAATAGAGCAAGGAAACACTGCATGGTTCAAAATGGGGAAGAATGTACACCAGGGATATGTCCTCTCTCCATACCTTTTCAATTTATATACTGAACAGATCATCCGAGAGGCTGGACTCTATGATGAGGAATGTGGCACAAGGATTGGAGGGAGATTTGTCAACAATCTGTGTTATGCAAATGAGACAACTCTGCTTGCTGAATCTGAAGAGGACCGGAAGCACTTGTTGCAGAAGGTCAAGGACTACAGCTTTCAATACGGATTGAAGCTAACATCAAGAAAACAAAGATTTTCACCTCTGGGCCAATTGACAGCATCAGTATGGATGGTGAAAAGAGATAGTTAACAATTTTCATTTGCTTGGCTCCACAGTCAACACTCTTGGTACCAACAGCCAGGAAATAAAAAGATAAATTGCATTGGAAAGACTGCAGTCAGTGACCTCTCCAAAGTACCGAAAAACAGCAGTATCAATCTGGAGACTAAGGTGCACCCCATCCGGGTTATAGTCTTTGCAATTGTGTACTATGCATTGGACAGCTGGACAGTGACTAGGGATGATAGAGAATTGATGCTTTTGAGCTGTGGTGCTGGAGAAGAGAGTTGAATATACCAGGGACTGCTAGGAGAACAGGTTTTTCCTGGAAAGAGTGAAGCTGGGCTGCTCCTTGGATACAAAGATTCTGAAACTGCATCTGACATACTTTGGGCATGTTGAAAGGAGAGACCAGTCCTTAGAGAGTGACATCATGTTTGGGAGAGTGGAGGTACAGCACAGGATAGGAAGACCCTCCATGAGATCGATAGTTTCAGTGATTGGGGTAATGGGAGTAGGTGTTTCAGAGACATTTGAGGTTGGCACAGGATAGAGCAGGGTTCAGGGCTTTTGTATGTAGGGTTGCTATGAGTTGCAAACAACTCGATGGCACATAACAATAACAGTGGTTTGTCAATTTTATTGACCTTTTCAAAGAACCAACTCCTGGTTTTGTTGATGGTTTCAATTGTTTTTCTTCTATTTCTGCCCTAAATTTTATAATTTCCGTTTTATTGGAGGGTGTTGGGTTTTCTTGCTGTTCTTTTTCAGTTCCATTGGCAATGTTGGGTTAGAGAGTCAATGGTCATTTTTTCCTGTCCTTTAATGTGTTTGCTTATTACTATAAATTGACCTCTTATTAGTGCTTTGACTTTTCCCCAGGGATTTTGGTAAATTGTGTTTTCATTGTCATTTGTTTCAAGAAAAATTTTCATTTCATTTTTTATTTCTCCTTGTACCCACTTATGTTCTAGCAAGGTGTTGTTCAACTTCCAAATATACGTTTTATTCTTCTTTATCCTCTTGTTATTAATTTTTAATTTTGTAATATTGTTGTCTGGGAAAATACACCATATTTCTATGATTTTTTAATTAATGAAGCCTGCTTTGTGTCCTAAAATGTTATCTATTCTTAAGAATGTCCCATGCACATTGGAGATGAAGGTATGCTGTGCTTTCTTTTTTGGTGTATTAGCCTATAAATATCTATGAGTTCGAGTTGGTTTATTGTGTGGTTTAATTCTTCAGCATCTTTGTTGAGTTTTTTCTGGTAGTTCTATCTTTTCTGGAGAGTGTTGTATTGAAGTCTCCAACTACCATAATAGTGTTGCCTGTTTCCTTGTTCAGTTTCGTAAATTTTTTTATATATATTTTGCAGGTCTTTCATTTGGTACATAGATATTTATTATTGTTATGTTTTCTTGTTCTATTGATCCTTTAATCATTCTTTAGTAATCTTCCTTGTCCTTTCTCATGGTTTTTGCATTGAAATCTATTTTTATCAGTGATTAATATCACTACTGCTTTCTTTTTTTTAAAATTTATTTTATTTTATTTTATTATTTTTGTGTGAATGTACCGTCAAATCAGATCTGACTGTTACAGGAGGAGATTGTCCCTCCTTCCCCGGCAGAGCATCTGGTGGATTCGAACCTTGTGCCTCTGGGATTGTAGTTGCAGCTTCTTGCCACTAGGCCACCAGAACTCCCCTTACTCCCGCTTTCTTCTGGTTGCGACTTGCTTAGTATATTTTTCCCATCCTTTTATTTTTAGTTTTTCTTTATCTTAATTTTTCAGGCTTGCTTCTTGTAGACAGCGTTTTTATAGACTTTGTTTTCTTATCCAATTGGCTACTCTTTTTCTTTTCAGTTGTGCATTTAAACCATTTACATTCAGTATAATTATTGAGAGCCAAGGTTTTATAGCTATCATTTTCCTGGGTTCTTTTGGTGTTGTTGTTAATTACTTTGGTCCATCCTGCTTTCTGTGGAACCTCTGTAAGAATGACATCTCACAGTGTTTCCTGAAATGCTGATCTTGTTTTTACAAAATCCCTTAGGTTCTTTTTTTTTTTTTCTTCTGGGAATATCTTTATCTCTCCTTCATATTTGATGGACAGACAGTTGTGTTCTTTGTGTGTTTGATATATGTCATTCCATTGTCTTCATGCTTGCATGGTTTCTGCTGAGAAATTGGCATTTGGTCTTATTTGCTCCCGCTTATAGGTTACTCTTTGTTTCTCCCTCACTGATTTCAGAATTCTCTCCTTACCTTTGGCTCAAGTTTCATCTGACATACTTTAGACATGTTGCAATGAGAGGGACCAGTCCTTGGAGAGGGACGTCGTGCTGTGCTTGGGAGGGTGGAGGGATAGTGCAGGAGAGGAAGGCCGTGGTCTATGAGATGGAATGATTCAGTGACTGGAGTAGTGGGAGTAGGTGTATCAGAGACAGTGAGATTAGCACAGGATAGAACAGGGTTTAGGGTTGTTGGGCATAGGTCCCTATGAGTTCAGGCCACTTGATGGCACATAACAACAACAACATCTTTGGTTCTGCCAAATTTGATTATGATATAAACTGGTGTTTTTCTTTTGGGGTCTGTTTTATATGGCATTCTCTCAGCTGCTTAAATATATGGTCTCTCAGTCTTCATTGTGTCTGGAAAGTTTTCTTGTAATAATTCTTCCACAACCTTTTTGGTGCCTTTACTTGCTTCTTCCTGTCCTGAAATTCCAATTATGTGCATATTATTTTTCTTGATGGTGTCCCACATTATTCTTAGATTTTCTTCCTTTTCCTCCCTTTTTGATTCTTCTTTTTGTTCTAGCACATCAGTAGTGACAATTATATCTTCTATTGCACTGGTTCTGTGTTCTATCTCTTCAACCCTGTTCATGTGTCTCTCCTTCATGTTGATAGCAACTGAAACATTTGTCCTCATATTTTGGATTGTGGTTTCTTGTTTTTCCAGAGCCTCTAATGCCTCATTTATCTTATCTGTATTGTTTTAGATTGCTTTTGATAAGATCCTCCTGGATTTTGCTTGCAGTGTCCTATAATTCTTCAAGTTTGTCATTCACTCATTGAAAATATTCAATCATTGTTCTTTTAAATTCTGTGTCAGAAAGTTTCATGAGACTTCCAGGCTTCAGGAAATCCACTGACACTCTGTCACTTTGGGGGTGACATTTTGCTTTGGGCTTGTGTAGAGGGCAATGTAGCCTGCTTCCTACATGACATTGCTATGGCAAAGTTTTTCTTGTCTGAGGCAATAGTAGGTTCTTGATCTGAATCCACCACTCCAGAAGAGGGTGGGGCAGCTACCCTACCTGGGTTTCTCTCTAACTTCTGACCCAAGGGAATATTTGCTTCAGTTTGGTAGAGAAAAGGCCTGTGAAAGCAGTCTCCTCTGTCAGACAACTGCCCCAGCTAGGCTACCCCAAGGTGCTCTGGGCTAAAGGCAGTAAATGGACTGGATATGAGAAGATGCAAGATGGAGTGAAAAAGTCCTGATTGGAAAACCAGAAAGCCTTGGTGTTTCCTTCAAGAACAAGCTCCAGCTGTTTCGCTTCTTTCTCCTTGAGCTTAAGGGGCCCCACATGATTCAGCCAAACTGCAGCAACCCCCAACAAAGTACCTCACTCACGTTCTAGCATTGTTCCCTACACAGCTTTCTTCCTATGCATATCACATTATGTCCCAGTGAGCATGACAGTGTCAGGAGGTTCTGGCGCGGGTCAGTGGTGTTAGAAGAGAAGGTCCCAGCACAGGTCAGCAGTGTAAGGAGAGAAGATCCTCGCCAGGATTGTCATTTTTACAATATTGAGTCTTCCTATCCATGAATAGGACACATTTTTTTCCATTTCTTTAGCTCTTTTATTGCATCTTGCAAAAATGCTCTATAGTTTTCTTTGTTTAGGGCTTTTATATCTCTATTTAGGCTCACTCCCAAGTATCTCAATTTGTCATTGGCTATTGTCAATGATATTGCTTTCTTGATTTCCTTCTTTGAGTTCTTTTTGTTACTGTGGGGGAATCCCACTGATTTTTGGATATTGATCTTATATCCTGACACTCTACTAAATTGGACTACTAACTCTAACAGGTTTTTTGTTGCATATTTGGGGTTTTCTCCATATACTATTATATCATCTTTAAATAGCCACAGTTTAACCATCTTTTTTTTGTCAATCTGGATGTCTTTTATTTCCTTCCATAGTGTGTTGACCTAGCAAGCACTTCCAATACAATATTGAATAGAAGTGGTGACAATGAGCTTCCTTGACTGGTCCCTGTTTGCAAGGAAAATGTTTTCAGTCTTTCTCTACTAAGAATGATGTTGGCTCTTGGTTTTGCATATCTATTTTTTACTATTTTGAGGAAATTCCGTTCTACTCCAATTTTGTTGATTGTCTTTATCAGGAAAAGAGACTCATAACAAAAGCTTACAGGACTTCCACAAGAAAAAGACTGATAACCCAATTACAAAATGTAAGAAAGACATGGAAAGAATTTTCACAAAAGAAGATATTTGAATGGCAAACAGACACATGAAGAAATGCTCAAAATCACTGGTAACAAGAAAGATGCAAATCAAAACCACAATGAGGTACCATCTAACTTCAGTAAGAGTGGCTAAGTTTAATAGGGCAACAAGTAATAAATGTTGGAGAGGGTGTAGCAAGAAGAAAACTTATATATTGTTGGTGAGATTGTAAAATGGTACAATTTTGGAAATTGAAAGCAGTTTGGTGCTTCCTCAAAAAGCTGAAGATAGAAATTTCATATGCCCTGTCTATTCCACTACTCGGAATACACCCTGAGAAAATGAGAACTGAGGCACAAACAAAGACTTGTACACCAGTGTTCATAGCACTATTATTCACCATTGCAAGAATACATATACAGCCCAGATGTCCAACCACAAATGAATGGATTGAAAAGTTATGATACGTTCACATAAAGCAGCACAAAGGAGCAAAGATTTTGTAAATTATTACCTAACTTGGGAGGGACTAGAGGGCATTATGCTGAGTGAACTAACTCAGTCCCACAAGGACAAATATTGTACAATACTATTATCATAGAATGAGTATAAGGATCCAAGGGGTTGGAGATAGAAGCAGAGGGATGAGGATGTGCAGGGGGAGGAGGCATTAATCACATAATTGTATAATTTGATGGGTGGAGGGGTGAGGGGAATTGGAAGAATCTGTTCTGGGAAACAATATATTTGAATTTTATAAATAAACTAACATAATCATTAAAAAAATCAAAAGATGTATTGTTTTAAAGAAACATTTTCTAAAAGAAGAAGAAATCTATAATAGGATCCGTTTAGAGAGACTTAACAATATAACAACTGTGAGGATGGTGCAAGACTGACATTGTTTCCTTTTGTTGCACACAGAGTCACTATGACAGGGAATAGACTCAATGGCACCTACCAACAAAACTCTGTCACATTTATAGACTCTGCTTTCTCCTTCCTGATAGTAAATAAGTGTTACCTCTAGTTCTGCCTAATGTTAATTTTACTTTTGCCATCTATCCACTATCATAATCCAAAGGACCTAATTTGTGGAAGAAATTATCTATATTCTTCACCATATTTACACTTTTTTAAAAAGCTTTTTTTGTTTCTTGAAACAAAAATTTCCCCTCCCCCTGCAGTTTTATTTCGTATATTGTTTTAATAGGGCTCACAAGTACCTATCTATTGCTTTCTTGCGGTTTTTACCATTGAGTTAGCATCAACTCATAGTTGGTCTTCCAGTAGGTTTTCAGAAGCAATTAATGACATGAAAGCACATTGTCCATCCTTCTATCATGTAGCAGCTGGTGGATTTGAACTGTGTGCCATCAGGATTGCGGTGAAGTTTCATACAACTATGGCACTAGAGCTCCCTTAGGGTGTCAGAAACTAGATATCTCAAAATGACAGTAGTATATTCTGTCACCATAATGGAAACTAGAATTATAAAATAATCTATGGAAAGGTCCATATTCTCTTTGATATCTTCTGAGAGGATCCTTTATTTCCTCTTTGTTATATTCTGGTTTTTGCCAGTCACCTTTGAAATTTCACAGTTACTACACTCATCTTTGCATAACTATTTTTCCTTTGCATGTCTGTATACAAATTTCCTTGCTGTATAAGGGCATGAGTTAGATTATGTTTAGGATCCACTTCAATCTGATATGACTTCATTGTAAATTAGATTATTTGCACATTTGTTATTTTTAAATAAATTCACTTTCACAGGTTTGATTGACCATGAATATGTTGTTGTTGTTGTTGGTAGGAGCCATAAAGTAGAGTATGACTCATAGTGACTCTAAAACAGCCAATATGAACCCGGTCCTAGACTATACCATCCTCTACATCTCTGACACACTAGAGAACATTGCTGAAGTCACCACGCCAATCCATCTCATTGGAGTTCTTCTTCTCCTTTGCTGACTCACTATCTTTCTGAGCATTAAATAGCTTTCCAAAGAATAACCTTGCCTAACTACATGCTCAAAGTATGAGATATGAAACTTTGCCCTCTTTGCCTCCAAGTAGCAATCTGACTGCCTTTTCCCCAAGTAATATCTGTTCTTTTGGCAGTCAATGAAATATTCAGAACTCTTATCCAGCTCCACACCTCAAAGGCATCCATTCTTCTGTCATTCTTATTCATTGTCCAGTTATCTGATACATAACAGGTTATTGATAAGACCAAGGCCTTAATCAATTGTATTTTATTCTTTTTTTTAAATTTTATTCTTTAAAATGGCATACTTGCTCTTCAGCATTTTGATAAGGTTCCTGAGTGTGGAATTTCCCAGTGCAATATGTCTTCTAATTTCTTAACTGCTGGTATCAAACGAAAAGGATATGGAACACTTATTGCAGAAGATCAAGGAGTATGGATTTCATCTCAATGTCAATTAAACAAAGTCCTCCCCACATGACGAGCAGTCATCTTTATGATAGATGGAGAAAGGACTGAAGCTTTTAATGATTTCATCTTGCTTGGATCAACAATAAAACATGAGTTTAGTTAGGCATTATTGTACCCAGCAGAGACCTGTTGATGAAATGGTTAAATTCTTGGCTATTTAAAATAAGGTTGACAGCTTTAATCCAACAATTGCCCCAGGAGAGTATATGTTTCTGTAAAGTTCTATTTCCAGCCTTGGAAACCATACAGAGCAGTTCTACTCTGTCCTATAGAGTCACTGTTTTAGTTAACTACTGATGCCATAACAGAGAACTCACATGTGGATAGGTTTAACAAACAGAAGTTTATTCTTTTACAATTACTTGTTGCTGTTTTGAGCTATCAAGTTGATTCTAACTCATTGCATCTCTATGAACATCAGATATGAAACTTGCTATGTCTTGCACATCTTCACAATCTCTGATATGCTTATTTATTGTTACAACCATTATGACAATTCATCTTGTTTATAGTTTTCCTCTTTTTCTCTGGTGCTCTGCCTTTCTCAGTATAATGTTTTCTCCAATGCATTACCCATTCTGACAATATTCCAGGCAAATTTCACTATCCTTGTGAGGCAAAGTTATTCCATCCCTGCCACTAAGGATCATCATTGTTGCACTTTCTCCAAGATAAACTTGTTTGTACATTTGCCAGTCCATGGGATGTTCAGTACTCTTCTCCCCAGCAAAACTCAAAGGTATCAATTCTTCTTCTCTTGTCCTTTTTCACTGCCCGATTTTGAGACATATAAGACACAGTTGAAAATAGCATGACTTGGAGCAGGTACACTTTGGTCTTCAAACTGATACTCTTACTCATTAGCACTTTAGAGATGTCTTTGACAGAAATTTTCCCCAATAAAACATGTCTTTTGATTTCTTGACTGCTATTACTATGAAGGGTGATTTTGGATTTAAAAAAATTAAGTTTAAGTATTTGATAACTTCAGTCTTATATCCATTTATTATGACACTGTCTGTTGGGATAGTGGTGCCAAGTTTTTGCTTAATTGATGTTGAGATGTAACTCAAATCAAAGGCTATATAGTCTTTGATCTGCTGCAGCAAATGTTGTAAGTCCCATTTACCTTATGCAAGCTAGTTCAAATTGAAGCTGAAGAAAATGAAAACAAGTCTGTGAGAAGCAAAATCAATGGAGATAAACTTGCTTGGCATTTATTTTTTATTATTTTATTAATTTTAATGAATGTTTACAGAGATTTTGGATTTCCATTTTTCAATGTTGCACTATTTTTCTCTACCCACCCTCAGTTCATTCCTCTCTTTTTTTTCCCCCTTGAAAATCTGTTTTACGTCCCATTGACACAGTGCTTGTAGAAATCAGTTCTCATTAATCTCCCTTGTCAGTGTATCCTTTGCCATACCCTATCACTCCTCCCTGAGAGAGATTTCACCCTGATTCATAAGGAAAAGGGGATGGTGTATTCTCTTAGCTACTTCCTGCTGAAAAGGGACACTGTAGGTTTTAGGGTGAAGATTTTCTCTCACTACTCTAAAGGGCCCCTTTGGCAATAGGAAACACATAGACTATTATGGAGATTGATTTTGAAATTTAGTTGCACTGTTATCAGTTGTGCTTAGCTGTACATCTTCATATCCTTGAAGATGTATCATGGAAGTGTTGCAGCCTAGAAGACACAAATTTAACTAACAAGTTAAAAGTACATGAGTCAGAAATTAAAAGCAATAATATTCCAAGTAGAGGTTCTAACAATCTCACAAATCAAGTTACAGAGGGAAGGTAGTCTTAAAATAAAAGGCTTAATGACTAGAACTTTGTCTATTATAGTATAAAGGTTAGGAACCACAAGATGTAGAGGCTCAACTATGTCATTCATTGTTCTTAAGTCCTGGACCAAATTCCATCTATCACTGGGTTGTTTGAGAGCTTGGTAGTCCATATGCAAGGCAGAGGTGAAGTAAGGAACTGCTTATGAGGTTTTCTGTCAATTCCAACAACTAAGAAATAGTGAGAAGAGTTGGGACCTCAGAAGGCTTTTAGGACCAAATAATAGGCTCTTGTGTCCAGGAGAAAATTAATATACTTACCAGTAATGTTAATGCTCACCCACAGCTCTTCTAGGACGATATGAATCATTGAAGCATCCTCCTTTGTTTCCAGCTGGGAGCGGGGGCCTGTCTGTCCTGTTAGCCATGAGGACCTGATGTGGGCTGCCTTTGGCCATGTGTCCTTCTGATCCACACTTAAAGCAAGTGAATGGGAGTTTCCTCCCTACTCCCTTGCCTATCTGTGTCTCTCGTCTGTGACACTGTCTACTGAAGTGGCCCAGCTTTCCACAGTGGAAGCAATTCTGACCTCCTTTATTATATTTGGGTAGCATTGTTTATGGAAGTCTTACTCCGGTCATGACAAAAATACCTTTTAAACAGTTTTCTCCCTAATTTCTGTCAGGGCAATATACATTACTGAACCCATCTTTCTCAGTCTCTCCCCAACCTCAAGGTCAGTCCTCTTTTACAACAGTGGCACCACGCAGTATTTGTCCTTTTGTTACTGAGATACTTCACTCAGTATAATGTCTTCCAGGGTCACCCATTTTGAATAATATTGCATGAGTTCCTTGTTTTTCAATGAAGCACAGTATTCCATTGTGTGAATATACCACAGCTTCTCTATCCATTCATTTGTTGATGGGCACTTAGGTTGTTTCCAACTCCTTGCTATTGTGAACAAAGCCATGATAAACTTGGGTGTGCATGCTTGGCATTTCTTAAGCTGAATGAAAGAACTGAAGAACAAAGTCGAACCTTGGGTTATAATACTTAAAGATGCTGTGGACTGAATATTGAGTGATCCAGGAAACATCAAAAGAAGATGGAAGGAGTACAGAGAGTCACTGTACTAAAAAGAATTGGCTGACACAGAAGAATTTCATGGAACAACATATGAACAAAAGGCAATAGTGATGAAAGAGGATGTTCAAGTCACTCTGAAGTAATTATCAAAAACAAGGCCCTAGAAGTTGATGGCATATTGGTTGACATATTTCAACAACAGATGAAGTCCTGGGCATGTTGTGACAAGAAATCTGGTTTCACCAAGAAATATGGAGGATTTTCTGGCCAACTGACTGAAAGAAGTCCATATTTATACCTATTTCACACACACACACACACACACACACACACACACACACACACAATGCAACAGAGTGTGAAAACTATCAAACAGTATTGTAAACAAGCAAAATCCTGTTGAGAATTATTAAAAATGGCTTCAGCAGTAAATCAACAGAGAACTGCCAGACACGCAAGCTGGGTTTAGAAGAGGCAGTGACACTAGGAGGACATAGTAGCCAATGTCAGATGTATCTTGGCTCAAAGAACCAAAAAAGTGTCTGTGTTTCATTGTGCAAAGACATTTATTTGACTGTGTGGCTCACAGCAAATTGTGGCTAACATTGTGAAGAATGTGAATCCCAGAACATCTGATTGTGCTATAATTGGACCATGAAGAAACAGGACCAGGTCAGAACAAAGCACAGAAACATGGTTCAAAATCAAGAGAGAAGTGTGTCAGAGATGTGTCCTGTTTCTATACCTTTTCAATCAATATGTGGAACAGATCACTGGGGAGGCTGGATGGTATGAGGAGGAATGTGGCATTATAATTGGAGGAAGTGTCATCAACAACTTGAATTATGCAGATGACACAATCTTGTTAAACAAAACTGAAGAGGACCTGAACTATTTGATGCAGAAGATCAAAGATTACATCTTCAATATGGATTGAACCTCAATTTCAAGAAAACAAAGATTCTCACCATTGGACCAACTGGCAGCAATGTTATAGATGGAGAATAGATTGAGATTGTTTAAAATTTCAGCTTGCTAGGCTTCAAAATCAACACTCTTGCAACCAGCAGTCAGGAAATAAAAAGATAAATGACAATGGGAAAATCTATCAGCAGAGATCTCTCCACAGTGCTAAAGAGCAAGGATGTCAGTACAGAAACTAATAGGCATAGTTTTCTCAGTTGCTTGTTATGCATCAGAGAGCTAAACAGTGACTATCGATTACAGAAGAAGAGTTAATGCCTTTCATCTGGGGTGCTGGAGAAGAATATTGAACATAACATAGACAGCCAAGAGAAGAAACATTTCTATCCTGGAGAGGGTGAATCCAAGTTGCTCCTTGGAGGAAAGGACTTTGAAGGTCCGTCTCAGATATTTTGAATATGTTGCCAGAAGAAACCAGTCCTTCTGAAAGGTTGGAGGGACAGTGCAGGAGAAGGTAACCCTAGATGAGATGGATTTGCATAGTAAAACTGGGGTGATGGGGCAAGTGTGTCAGAAGCAGTGAGTTTGGCTCAGGAGTGGGCAGAGTTCACAGCTATTGCGCATAGTGTCACTATGAAGCACATCACATCACAAAAATAATAATTCTATTAATGAAATCACTATAAGTTGGAATATTTTCAATGATAAAAGAATTTATTTAATCTATTAGACCACTTAGATTCATATCACTTTATAATATTGTTCTTCCCCACCCCACGCCAAATCTAGAGACATAGTCAACAAAATGTTGTCTTGCTAACCCATAGGCATTTGGATCCACCAGCAACACCTCAGGAGAACAATGGGACATCTCCCCCTCATAAAACCTACAATTTCTCTAGAACCCTTTCAGTGTCAGCTACAAGTAAGCTCCTGTTTGACATAAATGAGTTTTTGATACCAGTTACCTATATTTGTCATCTTCACATTCTCCATCACATTATCTTTTCAACTCATTTGAATGAGACTTTGAATGTCATGACCCAATGTATCTAGTTTTTCATAAACCATTAATTTTCCTACATCTTCTCACAGTTACTAGTTAGGTCTTCTGTCTTGCTAGTATCCTTTATAACATTTAACATTACTTAATATTCCTTCCATCTTGAACCATATTTTTATTTGCTTTTAGCTTACCAAGTTCTCGGTTTTTCCTTCTAATCAGTTATCTGCAATGTTTACATTTTTTCACAGATCCATCTTATCTATGAGATATCTTATTGAGAGAATGAATGCCTTAGAACTCTAACCCCTTTCAATTCTCTTTATCTAAACCTTCCTACTTAGTGGTTGTAATTAGTTCCCTTTCTTAAGATATTTTTGCATGCTTTTGAGCATTTAAAAATCTATCTACACCCAAACATTCATTCTTCTCCATAAATCTCAATTCTAATATACTCCACTAATAAGATATTATCACTATTATGATCCTTGAACATACCATGGACTGCCAAGAGAACAAAAGGATCTGTCCTAAAGATGGTAAAAGAAGGTTTCTCTTTGGAAGCAAGGATTTTGAAAGTCTTTCTCATGTACTTTGGGCTTGTTGTCAGAAGGAGCCTGTCAGTGGAGAAGGATATCATGCCTGGAAGGATAGGAGGTTAGTAAAAGACAGGAATACTGTGGAGGAGATGGATTGACAACAGTGAGTGTTACAATGGGGTCAGGTATGTTGAATGTGATGAGGTTGGCTCAGAATAGGGCAAAATTCAGAGTCTAGGCAAAGCATTCATAGAGTCTGTTTGAGTCAAAGTTGAGTGTCAGGCTGTTTTTACAATTCATTCTTTTAAGATTATTGGCCCAGTGGTAGGAAGCTGTGTTGCAATCCAAAAGGCACAAGGTTCCAAGGCAGCAGAAGCTTTGTGGGAATAGAACAGGCAATTTCCCTCTGTGTGATTACCTACCTCCAAAAACCTGCTGGAGGGTCAGCTGTGGCTTGGTTCTGACTCAATGGTACACAACAACAACAACAAAGACTTGAAGCAAACCAGTTATAAGAAATGTTGTGTCAATACTGTCACAAATTCTTGATGTACTTTAAAAGTCTTTGATTCCTGGCTTCTACAGCTCTTCCTTTGTTCAGTTCTCTAGCTGCTCTTGGTCTTTTGGGTTTGGAAGTTTGCTGGAAGCTTCCCAGAGACTTGGAATCATTAGAGGAATTACCCACATCATTGTACATATGTAGGCTGGTTTTTCAGAAACTGGTGAGCAATGGGTCAGGATTCCGTACACTGTCAGTTGTGATGCCGCTGGATGGCAACTGTTGGTGATGCAGGTGCAGGCTGGTGTTACAGAGTCTGATGAGTGATAGACCAGGATCCTACAGACTTGCTTGCAGTGCAGCTGGATGTTGTGCCCCAAGGGAGGGAGTAAATGTCCCAAAAAGGTGACAGAGATTTTCTCTGAGGTCTCATGAACATATATAAGCCTCTGGTAGCACAGGGCTTGTATTTCATCCTAGTTTTCTCTCCTTAATACAATAACTACTTCAACACAAAACAATTTACTAGGAAAGACATTCTAAATGATTAACCTTAGCTACTCAGCCTAGTACATAACAACAACACAACAAAAACATTTAGTTTTACAGGCAACTGAATTTCAAGATGTCCCACACAGAACTATCAATTATCATACTACATCTCAATTGACACTATTTTGTAAACAATGGTACTACTAGTATTGCCCAGATATTTAGGCTAAAAATCTAAAAACGGATACTTTTTTTCCCTTCTTATATTTTTAGTTCATAAAGTCCAACTAACTGCCACTTAAACTGAAAATCACCTACATCTAAGAAATCAGTAGCTATTACTAGAAGTCCAAATTACCATAATTTCTTAAAGAACTTTAAAAAGAATCTCCCACATATCTCCCTGCATCCATTGTTGTTCTGCTGTAGAACATTTTCCTTAAAACATCCAGATTGATATTTTTGAACTTAGTAAATATATTTTTCCCCTCAGATGACAACATTGAAATGACTTTACTTTCTAACTAGGATAAAAATCTAAATATCTTACTGGAGCTACTTCACATTTATCTGTATGCATTTTCACAGTGTATTATACAACATTCACACCAAGATTTTTCCTATTCCCTAAACACTTCAGTGTTTTCTCCACATCAGAGTCTTTGTGCTTGTTGTGACTTGTGTTTGGATTACTTTCTCCATTCCACATTTTTGCATAGCTGCCTCCTTTTATCATTTAGGAACCAATGCAATCATTACCTCCTCATCAAGGGTCTTCACAGGTCATCTAACTAAGAGAATCTTCTTATTTGATTTGCTACCACTTTATGCTATTTTATCTTTTTTATTGATCTAATTGTTTCCTGAAATTAGCTTGTGTACTGCTTTATATGTTTACTACATCTATTATTCTCCACAGCTCTCACTAAAATATAACTTCTTTATATATATTTTAGGTGTTATAATCTATATTGCCAGGGCCTAACATTATACCCAACCCCCCCAAAAATAATACAAAATCAAACAAACATAAAAACACCACAGTCAAATTTAATGCTTTTCAAATGAAACAGTCTTACTAGCATTTATTACCCAGTTGTTGTTGTTATTGTTGTTGTTGTTGTTATGTGCCATCGAGTCGCTTGCGACTCTTAGTGACCCTATGTACAACAGCCCTAAACTCCGCTCTGTCCTGTGCCAAACGCACTGTCTCTGACACTCCCATCCCAATTATCCCAGTCACTGAATCAATCC
>NW_006399937.1:6250573-6276632 GCF_000299155.1 Elephantulus edwardii | reverse complement strand
TCTTCCTCCTCTGTCTTTGCAATGACCGTTTGCACTCTTCCTGGATGATACCCTTGATATCCTCCCACAACTCATCTGGCCTTCGCTCATTAGTATTCAAAGCCTCAAACCTGTTCCTGAGATGGTTCTGAAATTCAGGTGGGATAGACTCAAAGTCAGTAGTTTCATAATTTATTTGCTTAATATTAGGCAGGATTTATCTTCTAGGTTTACATAAATGCAGCCAGAGTGCCCATTGGAAGAAAAGAAGTGCAAGACTCTTCTTTCATACTTCGCACATGTAGCCAGGTGAGACTATTCTTTGGAAAGGGACCTTATGCTTGGAAAGTTGGAGTGTCAGCAAAAGAGAGGAAAACCCCTAAAGATATAGATTGAGTCAATGGCTTCAACAACGGGCTCTAGGTGTCAGAAATGGAGAAGATGAGGGAGCTCTTGTGGCCTGCTGGTGAGAAGCTGCACTGCAATCCCAAAGGCGTACAGCTTGACCCCCAACAGATGCTTTGCTGAAGAAGGAGGGACGATCTCCTGTTGGACCAGCCAGATCTGATTTGATGGTACACACATTAAAAAATAAGAAAATAAAATAAATTTTTAAAAAAAGGAATGGGGGGAAAAAAAAGGAATGGGGAAAAAAAAAGGAATGGAAAAGATGACAGCATAAGGCAGGGTTCCAGGTATCTGTTCATAAAGTTGCTATGAGTCTTACTCAACTGGACAGCACTTAACAACAACAAATGTAAGCCACAGGCATTGCAATTGAGTTAGAACTGACTCATTACTGACCCTCAGAGAGTTTTCAGACTCTGTAAATCGCACAGGGGCATATTGATCATCTCTTTTCCCTTGGAAGAAGAAGTGGATTCAAATAGACTTAACTGTGTGGATTACAACAAATTGTGGCACACCTAGAGAAAAATGGGACTCTCAGAACATTTCATTGTGCTCATGAAAATCCTGTACTAGGAACAGGAAACTGGACAGAACAAAGCTAAGAAACACTGTTGTTATGTGCCATCAAGTCACCTGCAACTTATAGTGAAACCAAAAGGGTCGAACTCACTCAGCATTTATTAAGCTCAAGGAACTGAAGAACAAATTTAAACCTCGAGTTGCTATAATCAAGGATGGTTTAGGTAGAATATTAAAAGATCCAAGAGGTATCAAAAGAAGATGGAAAGAATATACTGAGTCATTGTATTGAAAGCAGACACAGAAGAATTTAAAGAAACAACATATGAGCAAGAGCCTATGGTGATGAAGGAAGAAGTTCAAACTGCTTTGAAAGAAATAGCAAAAAATAAGGCCCCAGGAATAGATGATATACCAATTGACATATTTCAGCTAACAGATGCTGCCCTGGATGTGTTCATCAGCAGAGAACTGCCAGAAGTCCAGGCTGGGTTTAGAAGGGGTCGTAGTACTAGGGATATTGTAGCTAATGTTATATGGATATTGGCTGAAAGCAGGGAGTACCAGAAGAATGTCTATCTGTGCTACATTGATTTTGGAAAGGTGTTTGACTGTGTGGACCATCGCAAACTGTGGTTGACTCTGAGAAGAATGGGAATGCCAGAACACTCGATCATGCTAATGTGAAGCTTATACTTGAATCAAGAGGCAGTTGTCAGTATGGAGCAAGGAAACACTGCATAGTTCAAAATTGGGAAGGGCGTACACCAGGGATGTGTCCTGTCTCCATATCTTTTCAACCTGTATGCAGAACAGATCATCCGGGAGGCTGGGCTCTAAGAGGAGAAATGTGGCATCAGGATTGGTGGAAGATCCTTTAACAATCTGCGTTATGCAGATGACACAACCCTGCTTGCTGAAACTGAGGACCTGAAGCGCTTTCTGCTGAGGGTCAGGGACTTGCATCCTTCAATATGGATTGAGGCTCAATGTCAAGAAGACAAAAATTCTCACCACTGGACCAATTGGTAGCATCAAGATAAATGGTGAAGATATTGAGATTGTTCACAGCTTTAGTCTGCTTGGCTCCACAATCATCACTCTTGGCACCAGCATCCAGGAAATTAAAAGACGTATTGCGATGGGAAAGTCTGCTGTTAGGGACCTCTCTAAAGTACTCAAGAGCAACAGTGTGTCTCTGGAGACAAAGGTGCATCTGGTACAGGCCATGGTCTTTGCAATTACTTGTTATGCTTCAGAGAGCTGGACATTTATCAGAGGATAGAAGGAGAATTGATGTTTTTGAGCTTTGGTGTTGGAGAAGAGTGCTGAAGTTGTCATGAACTGCTAAAGCAACAAACAGTTTCATCCTAGAGAGGGTTAAACCAGGCTGCTCCTTGGAAGCAAGGATTCTGAGGCTTCGTCTGACATACTTTGGTCATGTTGTAAGGAGGCACCGGTCCTCAGAGAGGGACATCATGCTTGGGAGGGTTGAAGGCAGGTGCAGGAGAGGACAGCCCTCTGGGAAATGGATTGATTCAGTGACTGGGGCAATAGGGATGAGTGCGTAGGAGGCAATGAGTTTGGCACAGAACAGAGTAGCATTTAGAGCTGTTGTACATAGGGTTGCTATGAGTTGGAAGTGAATAGACAGCACATAACAACAACAACAACAACATGTACTACAGCTTTGAGCTCGGCTCTATCCTGACCCAACCTCATTGTCTCGGACACACCTACTCCCATTACCCGAGACACTGAGTTAAACCATCTCATTGAGTCTTCATCTTTTGCATTCTCTCTCCAACCTCTCAAGCATGATGTTCCTTTCCAAGGACAGGTCCATCCTTGTAACATGCCCAAATTATGTCAGAGAAGCTTCAGAATCCTTACCTCCAAGGAGCACCCTGGTTTCACCCTCTCCAGGATGAACCTATTTGTTCTCCTATCAGTCGTCATTCAATACTCTTCTCCAGCATCACAGCTCAAAAGCATCAAATCTGTTTCTATCATGGCTAGTGATTATACAGATTTCTGATGCATAGCAAGTAATTTCAAAGACCATGGACTGGATCAGGTGTACCTTAATCTCCAGTACTTTGGAGAAGTCCCTGACAGCAGACTTTCCCAATGCAGTTGGTGCTGGTGATTGTGGAGTCAAGTAAATGAAAGCTGTTAACAATCTCCGTCTCTTCACCATCTATCATGATGATGCAATCAACCCAGTGGTGAGAATCTTTGTTTTCTTGATTTTGAGCTTCAATCTATATTGAAGGTTGTAGTCCTTGACCTTCTGCAGCAAGCACTGCAGGTCCTCCTCAGTTTAAGCAAGCAGAGCTGTCACCTGCATAATGCAGATTGTTGATGAGTCTTTCTCCTATTCTGATGCCACATTTCTCTTCATAAAGATGAGCCTTCCGAATGACCTGTTCTGCATATAGACTGAAAAGGTATGGAAACAAGGCTCATTCCTGACACACTACTTTCTGGATTTTAAACCCTGCAGTGTTTCCTTGCTCTGTGACGAAGACTACTTTCTGGTCTGAGTGTAGGTTTCACATGAGATCATTCAAGTGTTCTGAGATTCCTATTCTCCTCAAGGTTAGCCACAACTTGTTGTGATTCACAAATGCCTTTACATAGTCAATGAAACAGATAAATATCCCTCTGGTACTCTTTGCTTTCTGCCAAGATCCATCTGACATTAACAATAATGTCTCTAGTGCCATGGCCTCTTCTAAACCCAGCTTGTATTTCTGGTAGTTCTCTGTTAATGTACTGTTCCAGTCATTTTTTTTTATAATCTTCAGCAGAATTTTGCTTGCATGTGATATTGTCTGATAAAACTCAGACTCTGTCAGGTAACCTTTTTTTTGGAATGGGAATAAATATGGATCTCTTCCAGTCAGTTGGCCAAGTAGTTGCCCTCCATATTTCTTGGCACAGACAGATTTAAATGTCCAGAACAAGATATGTTTGAACAAGCATGCCAATTGTCATTCCATAAATTTCTGAGGCCTTATTTTTTGCCATTGCCTTCAGTGAATCTTGAATTTCTACTTTGATCACTATTAGGTATTTGTTATGCTTTGTATTATCATATATTGCTTCCCGAAATGATCCTGTTGTTGTTGTTAAGTGTCATGGAGTTGTAAATGACTCATAACAACCCTATGAATGAAAGACCTGAACGCTTGTATAACTTTGGTTGTTTCTCCATGTTCATAGAGTTTCCAGAGGCAAGCCACTATTGCATATAATACATCAGTGTCACAGTGTTTAGCATCACAGCATCCATGAGTTACCTCTGTATAGCAACGCACAAACCAGTGTTACATACCACTTAGAAGAATGTTTGACAAAACCAATTTAAACCAGGTCTGAGAGCTGCAGATTGGAATCACCCACCTTTGGTTTGGTAGCATAACTTTCTGTCCACTACACCAACATAGCACTCTCTCTCTCTGGTGTTGTTGTTATTACTGTTAAGTGCTGCTGAGTCATAGATGACTCATAGAGATCCTATGAATGAAAAAAACAAGGTCCTATGTTAAACAGTTCTTTTTGGTGCAGTGACTCTGTGTATGCCTTCTAATTTTGATGCTTTCTGTATCATTCAAGATTTTACCCATCATATCCTTCAGTGTTGAAACTTGGAACTTGAATTGATTTTCAGTTCTGTAGCTTGAAGACATGCTGAATGAGTTCTTTTTTATTTTCTAACACCAGCTCATTCCAATTATTTTTTTCTATTTTCCTTTGCTTTATCTTCTAGAGTTGCTTTCCCCCCTTTGTCTTTATATCTTAACATTCTAAGGCAATGTTGAGAGTCTCTTCTGACATCCATTTTGGTCTTTTCCTTCTCTCTGTCTTTGTAATGATCTATTGCTTTCTTCTGGAATGTTACCCTTACTATGATTTCACAACTCATCTGGCCTTTGATCATTTGTTTTCATTGTCTCACATCTATTCTTGAAATACTTTTTTAAATTTAGGTGGGATAAACTCAAGGTTGAAATTTGGTGCTTGTGGACTTGTAACTTTTTTCAACTTCAGTTTTAACTTACACATGAATAATTGATGGTCTCTCCCATAGTCAACACTCAGTATGTATTTGAATATTGATATTGAGTTTCTCCAAAAATTCTTTCCACAGATATAGTCCATGAAGCTGCTGTCTGAACAGAGCAAGAGACCACTGCATAATTTAAAATCTATAGTGTCAAGGATATATCCTTTCTCTATACCTAGTAAAACCCAATTTCAACCAAATCATTCCAAAAACAAGATTATATGAAGAAGAAGAATATGGCTTTAGGAATGAGGAAGACCTATTAACAACTTATGTTATGCAGATAACATAATTTGTGGGGGAAAATGCAGCTGAAGATCAAAGACTACATTTTTCAATATGAGTTACATCTCAATGTCAAGAAAACAAAAATCCTCCCTACTGGACTAATAGGCAACATTATAATAGATAGATATAAGAGTGAAATTGTCAACAATTTAATCTGACTTGGATCCACAAGCCCTTGTGACCAACACTGAAGGCTTCAAAATACATGTTTCATTGGGAAAATCTGCTCCCAAAGGATTAAATACTGAAGAAAAATGGTGTCAGTTTAAAGACTAAGGTGCACCTGATTTTTCAGTTATTTTCTATGTATATGAAAGTCAGACAGTGAAGGAGAATGACAGAAGAATCAATACCTTGTGACAGAAGAATCAATGAGTTGTGATGCTGGAGAAGAATACTGAATATCTCATGGACTTTCAAAAGAACAAGGTGAAACTTTGTCCCACATACTTTGGGCATGTTATTGGGAGTGGCTATTTAATGGACAATGTTTCATGCTTGGAAATATAGAGTATTAAAAGAATACCCTCAACAAGATATAGACACAGTCACTGTATCAATTGGGTCAAGTATATCAGACACAATGGTGACAGTATTGGATAGACCAAGGCTCGGATCCTGTATTTATAGGGTAACTATGAGTCCTGTTGACTAGTTGCTGTCTAACAATAGCAATAACAGTGCTACCAAAAAGGTTTACAGTCACAGACATGCTATGGGACAGGTGTCTGTCATACTGGATTATCATTAGTAAGAATCATCAATGGTAGTTTTGTTTCCCTTTGTGTTCAAGTAAATTGCTGATGCGATGAGGCCATGAAACACTAATTATACTTTTAGTCAATTTTGTGGAACTCAATTTAGTTTGAAAAAAAGAAGCAGCAATATATTTTCTCCAGTCATCTAATTCTCACTTGTGAATTATATTTAGTATTGAGTTTCTAAATGGCATCTCATTGTAAGAAAGAAGTTAATGCATTTCTTCTCATTATTTTAATGCCTGTCCCTCTGTGTGAAAGCTACTTACCTACTTATTTATCTATTTGACTTCTAAACATTTACCTTTGCTATGTATGAGATTAATTGCAAACTGAGTAGGATATCACAAATCCAGTTCTCTGAGTATTGAAAGTTTTCATTGAAACTCAACCTGGATTGTTATTCCAGATTGATCTACTATCATAATCTGGAAACATAGTCAAGTGCTAAGAAGATAGAGAAAAGGGGAAGTTAACAAGATATTGTATAGTATTCGTTTTTTGCAGGAGTAACATTGTCTACAGTATAGTTAATTCTCTAAAGGCAGTATTTTCTCATATAACTGTGTTTCACAAACATAAAAGTACCCAATACTCTAGTTCTGATAAAAAAGGAAACAATCTTTAAGTATTGTCTGTGCTTCATACCCTACAATTTATTCTCACCACTGGACTAATTGGTAGCACCATGATAGATGGAGAGAAGATTAAGATTGTTAACAACGTCAACTTGTTCAGTTTCACAACCAACACTCTTAGTACCAGGAGTCAGGAAATTAAAAGATGAATTTCACTGAGAAACTCTGCTATCAGGGTCCTCTCCAGAGTGCTAAAAGGCAACGATGTTAATCAGAAGACTAAGGTGCTCCTGGTCTAGGCCATGGTCTTTGGAATTCCTTGTAATACATTAGAGAGCTGGACAATGACTAACAATGACAGAAGAAGCATCAATGCCTTTGAGTTGTAGTGATGGAGAAAAGAGTTAACCGTCCCACAGACTGCCAATAGAACAAGCAAGTTTATTTTGAAGAGGGTGAAACCAGGTTGTTCCTTGGAGGCAAGGATTTTGAAGCTACACCTCACATACTTCGGGTATGAGGCCATAAGGAACCAGACTTTGAAGAAGGATATCACATTTGCAAGGGTGGAGGAACAGTGCAAGAGAGAAAGACCCTAAATGAGATAGATTGACACAATAACTACAAAAATCGGAGTAGGTGTGTTGGAGACAACGAGAATGGCTCAAGATAGGACAGGATTCAGAACTATCGTGTATAGGTTTTCTATGAGTCACAGACAACTCGAGGGCACATAACAACAATAATGATTATAAATTAATGTGATAAAATTAAGAATATGTTCCATACCAACCTACAGCTAATTAATAGATAAGTTGTTCTCAGGCCTGTAAAGCTCCATCATCTACCAAATGTTTTCTTTATTTATATTTTTTCCATCCATTCTGTAATTGCAGTTTGCTCCACTGACAAAGCAATGTGCCTTTGATCCATTAGTAACCAGAGTGCTTGTGAAAATTGCAAACTACACTTCAGTATAAGAAATATTTTTCAACTCCAACCATGACTTGAATATCTCTTTGAGTAAGTATAAATATATAGATTGGAAGTTTTGAATGACTTTCTTTAAGAGGGAAAAGGGAGAGAAGATCCAAGGGCATTTTCTATTCTTATAACATAAGTGCAATCCTCAGTTCCACATTTTGGTTGTAGTATGAACTTAGTGTTTTTAAGACTTCTGTCTATCAAAGTGTTTTGTTTGTAAGGCAAACATTTACAAATGAATAATTACAATGAATAATTAATGTTTGCTTTCATATATATCTATCTCTGTACATATCATATATGAAATTTGTAAGAAAAAAACCCATAACTGAGTGATGGACTTTTTTAAATTCAGCCATTTGGTCTCAAGGAGTTTTAAGACACAGTTCAAACCCACCAGATACTCCATGAGAGAATGGACAATCTTACGCTGTGTGATTTACTCCTTCTAAAAGCCACTGGAGGGTCAGTTATGGGTCCATTCTGACTCTTCAGTAAACAACAGCAATAACAAGGGATGGAAAAGGCAGCTTTTCTGGCTTAGTTGTAAGAAGTTGTGCTGTCAACCCAAAGGCACTCTGTTTGAATATACCAGCTGTTCCACTGGAGAAAGACAATCCGCTCCAGTGTGATTTACGGCCTCTGAACACCCTCTGGACAGTCAGCTTTGGGTTGATTCTGACTTAATGGTATGTAATACCAAGGAATGACAAAGCACAGAAAAACTATGCAATATTGCTTTTGTAATTACTGACCCTCAAGTCTCTTGCTACTCATAGCAACCATATGCGCAATAGCTCTGAACCCTGTCCTATCTTGAGCCAATCTCCTGCCTCTGACACATCTACTCCCATTAAATCCTTACTCTGTCAATCCATCTCTTCCAGAGACTTCCTCTATTCTGCTGTCACTCCATCCTTCTAAGCATGATATCTTACTCCAAGGATTGCTGCCTCTTAGCAATATGCCTAAAGTACATGAGAAGGAGCTTCAAAATCTTTGCCTCCAAGAAGCAACTTGGCTTCACCCTCTCCAGGTCAAAACTGTTAGTTCTTTTGGTGGTCTGATACTTTTCTCAATTACCATAACTCAAAGGCATCAATTCTTCTGTCATCTTTTGTCATTGTCCAGCTCTCTGATGCACAGCAAGCAATTGAGAAAACCATGGCCTGGATCAAGCACACCTTAGTCTCCAGACTGATATTGCTTCTCTTTCACACTCTGGAGAGTTCTCTGACAAGAGATTTTCTTGATGCAATTTGTCTTTTGATATTTTTGACTACTGGTGCCAAGAGTATTAATTGTGGAGCCAAGCAAGTTGAAATTGTGAACAATTTCATTTTCTTCTCCATCTATCATGATATTGTCTATTGGCCCTGTGGTGAGATTCTTTGTCTTTTGATGTTGAGTTTTAATCCATATTGAAGGTTACAGTCTTTGTCCTTTTGCAGCAAACACTTCTTATTTTCTTCAATTTCAGTTTGGGCAAACAAGATTGTGTCATCTGTATAGTACAAGTTGTTGAGTCTTCCTCCAGTCCTGATGCCACATTCTTCTTAATAAAGTCCAATTTCCTTAATTATTTGCCTTGTATATAGATTGAATAGGTGTGGAGAGAGGACAAATCTCTGACACACATTTTTTTCCCAATTTTAAACCATAGAGTGTTATTTTGTTCTGTTCAAATAAGAGCTTGGTGGTTTAAATGTAGATTTTCATCAGCAAAATTAAGCATTTTGGAATTCACATTCTTCTCAATGTTAACCATAGTTTGTTATGATCCACAGAATCAAATGAATTTGCATAGTCAATAAAACACTATGCTAGTTTATCAATAAAGCAGGCATTCTTCTGGCATTCATTGCTTTCAGCCAGGATCCATCTGAGATCCACAATGAAATACCTTGTGCCACAGCCTCTTCTAAATCCAGCTTGAACTCTGGCACTTCCCTGTCAATGTGCTGTTTCATTTTTGGATGATCATAAGCAGTATTTTGCTTGAATGAGATAATAATAACATTACAAGATTGTTTCCACATTCTGTTAGATCATTTTTCTTGAGAATGGGAGCAAATATGGATCTCCAGTCAGTCAGCCAGACATCTGTCCTTCAAATTTCCTAGCACAGACTGGCAAGTACAGCCAGGGTCGCATTTGTTAATTGAAAACTATCAGTCAGTGTCTCATCTATTCCGAGAACCTTTTTTTTGCCAGTGTCTTCAGCACAGATTATTTTTCTTCCTTTGTTACCACTGGCTTTTGTTCATATCATGCTTTCTAAACTTTTCGATTTCGACCAGTTCATTTTGGTACAATGACTGTATATTCCTTCCATCTTCTTTTATGCTTCCCGGATCATTCAAGATTTTGCTCATCAAATCTGTCAGTATTGCAATTTGAGGCTTGAATTTTTTTTTAGATCTTTCTGCTTGAGAAATGCTGAGTGAGTTGCTCCCTTCTTAATCTCTGACTCCAGCTTTTTGAACAATTCATATACTACTTTATCTTCTTGAGATGCCCTTTGAAATCTTCTGTTCAGCTCTTTTACTTCAGTAATTCTTCACTTTCTTTTGGCTTCTCAGTGCTTTAACACAATTTCCAGATTTTCTTCTGAAATCCATTCTTGCCTTTTCTTTTTCCTCTGTCTTTATGGCTGTTTGCTCTCTTCATAAATGAATTTTTTTTTTCATTCCACAGCTTCAATCATTGGTGATCATTGCCTTTTTATTCATACGATTTCTTTAATTCAAGTGGAATAGACTAAGGTCTTATTTTACTTCTTCTGATTTTGTTTTAGTCATCTTTAGCTTTAATTTTAACTTGCCTGAGATATCAATGATTGTTCCACAGTCAGGCCTTGGTCTAGTTCTGACTCCTGATATTATTGAGCTTATCCAGTGATTCTTTCCACAGACATAGTCAATCTGATTCTTGTGAAGTCGATGTATAATGGTGGTGTTCGTGTTTCTTTAAAAAAAAGTTATGAACAAACCATTGAATGTACAAAATCCAATCATTTGCTATCCTGCTGCATTTCTGTCACTAAGTCTGTACTTTCTGACAATAATCCCTTCCATATTGTTTCTAACTTTTGCATTCCAATTCCCAGTGATTATTAATGCATCTTCATTGCATGATTGGTTGATTTCTGACGGCAAACGTTAGAAATCTATTTTATCCTCGTTGACTATAATTGTGAGTGCATATATTTGAGTGATAGTTGTGTTAACAGGTCTGCTTTGTATGCTTATGGATATAATCCTATCTCTCACAACATCGTACTTCACTATAGTCCTTGAAATTGCCCTTTTCATGATGAATACAACTACATTGTTTCTAAGTTTTTCATTTCCAGCATAGTATATTACATGATCATCCGATTAAAAGTGGCTCATGCCAGTCAATTTCAAAATGTTCTCTAATGCCTAGAAGACAAAGATTCTCATGACTGGGCCGATTGCCAGCAGTATTATAGACAGGGAAGACATTAAATTGTTAACAGCATCAGTTTGCTTGGCTGCACAAACAATACTCTTGGAACAAGCAACCCGGAAATCAAAAGATAGACTGAATTAGGGAAATCTGCAGTCAGGGATCTCTCCAGAGTACTGAAGAGCAATGATGTCAGTCTGCAGAGTAAGGTGCGCTTGATTTGGGCCATTGTCTTTGCAATTACTTATGATGTGTCAGAAAGCTGAACAGTGACTAGAGATGATAAAAGAAGAATTGTTGTCTTTTAGCTGTAATGCTGGAGAAGAGTATTAGAGAGCAAAGTCTACAGTGTCCTTTATCTTCTAAACTTTTCTTTAGATTTGTTGTGGTTATTGTTTATTGCCTTCGAGTTGAACATGATTCATAGTGACCCTATGAACAAAAGGCCTGAAGCCCCTCGACAAATATCAACATTTCTCAAAGTTCATAGAGTTTCCAGATACCTCCATTTAACTCTCAGGAACACATTTTTGGTAAATGCTGCTACAATCCCTATTTTACAAATGAAGGAACTGAGTTTTTTTTAAAGAAAAGGTTTACCAACTTCTTCTGTGTTGTACAATTAGTAAAGTAGAAGGATAAATTTTAAACCTAATAAGGAAAATGCCATTCTTATTTTAATTTAAATAGAATAACACACAGCATTGTTTTCCCTTGATTCCTGAGGGACACTGTTTGTAAGTGCATCCATCTTCATCACACTGATCACTCAGTTTGACTCCAAATTGCATCTAAAATTTTCCCATCTAAATCCATCTTCCTTTTTTTGCTTCCCTGACAACGCAATAAACAAGGCAATTCTATATTGGAGAACTTAATTCCCAAAGGGGTGGAGGGCATAAAACATAGGCTTTGATACCATCATCACAACTGTTTATGGCTCCATAGTTATTCTGGTCAGCATCACTCTTGGAATTCACCCACAGAGACAGTCCTCTTTAGTCTGAACATCAGCTTTTGTCCTGTAGATGAAAAAGTATATTTTATCTTCTACTCATGAGTCTTTGCAGCAGTTCTTGCTCTTCCAGATTCATGTTTCCTTAGGGAACAAACATGTATAATAACTGCAATTTTCATTCCCACCACACATCTTGGGGCACAGAGACTTGAAGATATGCTCTGCCTTAGCCTTGATTCATGACTGCTTTTAATGTGATGGTTAGTATTCAGTACACACAGATTCAATTCCAGGAAAAGCACTGAGACTACTGCAAAAGAAGTAGAAAGGTAGAGAGAGCTGTTCAAACAACAGAGGAAGTTAAATTCATTTTGACTAGAAGTCTAAGCTACATCCTGTGATGTATTTAAGTATCTAAATGGCAAAGCTTGGAATTTCATGTGCTACAGTTTCACAGACATTAAATGTGTTAACTTTCCCCCTACTTTCCAAGCTCAGAAACAACCTATCTTTATCCTTTCTTCAATTCTTATTTTCTTGAACTCGTTGGTCGTGCTGAGTGCTGATGATTTTTCTCCCTGAAACAAAAGTAAGGTTTTTTTTTTCTTTAAAACTTCCAAGACCTGGAATGGCAAAATAAAAGTCAGATATTTTAAAGGGTCATTTTTAAGACTAAAATGTTATTGGGAGGGTAATATAAAGGTACAGTTTCATTCACCATAATCCCTCACAGGACAAACACTGTAAATAAATAGGAAGACAACTTTGCAAGGCTCAGTTTGATGGTGGAGTGAGAGTAATATTTCTTAATGCAGGCTTGAATAGCGGTAGATGATTCATGACTAAGTCACCATCTAAGTTGAATATAAGTAAGCTAAAGTGCTATGAGATGTTAAGGAATTAATTTTAATCCTTTTAGGTGTAATAATAGGAACTCTGGAGGCATAGTCTGTAGGTCATTGCACTGTTAGCCCAAAGGCAGCTCCACTCTGGTGATTTGCATCCACCCGTGCATTGAGTGGAGAAATAGGCAATCTTCTTTTTCCCAGTCTCTAGGATCTTACTGCATGGCCACCTATGACTTCATTGATTCCAAAACAATTAAGGGGGGGAGGGAGTAGTAATAATTTGTGTCTACACTGAAAATTTAACTTGTTTTGTAAAAATTCATATTGGAATACATACAACTGATATAATTCTCTTCTGTTTAATTAATATTAGAATATTGCTGTTGTTATATACTGTCGAATTGCTTATGACTCATAGCGACCCAGTGTACAATAGCCCTAAATCCTACTCTATTCTGTGCCAATCTTATATTCTCTGAAACACCTACTGCCATTGCCCCAGTGACTGAATCAATCCATCTCATTGAGGGTCTTCCTCTCCTGTGCTATCTCTCCACCCTCTCAAGCATGACATCCTACTTCAAGGACCGGTCCCTCCTTGAAACATGTCCAAACTCTGTTAGATGAAGCTTCAGAAACCTTGCCTCCAAGGAGCAACCTGGTTTCACTTTCTCCTGGGAAAATATGTTTATTTTCCTAGCAGTCCATGGTATATTCAACACTCTTCTTCAGCACTACAGCTCAAAGACATTGATTCTCTTTCTATCATTCCTAGTCATTGTCCAGCTCTCTAACACATAACAAGCAATTGTGAAAACTATGGCCTGGATCAGATGCACTTTAGTCTCCAGATTGATGTCATTGCTCTGCAGTGCTTTGATCCTGATACTAAGGAAATGCTGAAACTCTTGGACTTTGGCAGTCCAACCTCCAGGTCGCTCAGCCCACAGTTGGGATGAATTTCAAAACACCACGCGGAGCCGTTTGAGTCTGTTTGCTGTGCTGTAATATTTTCAATAAATTTGGGCACACCAAAAAAGAAAAAAAAAAGAGGTCCCTCACAGCAGACTTTCTGAATTCATTTTGTCTTTTGATTTTTTACTTTTTTTTTCTTTTCTGGTACCAAGGGTGTTGAACAGAAAATAAAAGAAAGCAGTCTCTCTCCCTTTCTCTTTCTCTCTTTCTCTCCCCCCTTCTTTCTTTCTTTCATTACAGTCAAATCAGAATTAACTCGTAGGTGATCCACCATTGAATTTCTGAGTCTATAAATCCCTGGAAGGAGATTTCCCATCTTTCTCCTGTGACGCTTCAAAACACCGGAAAAACTGGTAGATTCAATACACCAGAGAAGCTCGGCCTTTGGTTTAGCAGCTCAACTCCCTACAGACTAAGCCACCAAATCTCCCTCAGGAAATTAAATACATTATATATAAGACAAAATTTTAACAACTGAAAACCTAAAAAAAAATAAATATTTGAATATTTAAATGAGATTCTTCCGCACTCCATAAAAAATTTCATTGAGTTGATTCTGATTCATGGAGATGTCCTATGTTTCAAGTAGAATTGTGGAAAGTTAAGAGAGTTGTGACCTCTCAAAAGCAGATCACCAATCCTTTAATCTCAGACAACTTTGGGTGAATTTAAATCATCAACTATTTAGTTAGTAGCTGAATGCTTACCTCTTTGATATCCCAAGGGACATTTAAACATTCAGTTCCCTCAAATGAAATGTAGGAATCCTTGAGTGGATCAGCTGGTTAATGTGCTTGGCTGTCAATCAGGAGATTGAAGTTTAAAGTGCAGTCAAAGGTAATTCAGAAGACAAGCCTAGCAAATGACTTTCAAAAACCAGTGATTGAAATCCCACTGAAGCACATTTCTACTATGACCTCAAGAGCCTGCCATGATGGCCATCAGATTCAACTTGATGGAAATCTAGAACTGGTACACTTTATATATGCTTTAAATTTTTAATAATAAAGAGTATAAGGGAAAATTACCTTTAGTGCAAAATAAATAGCTCAGCACAGAGGAAAAAATGCTAAGATTTGCTATCAGCAAACCTGCCCTAAGGTACCTTACCTACAGTTGTTTAAAACAATGTTGAACACATATTTAAACAACATATTTTAAGAGGTGTGTAAGGGTTTGACTGCCTAGATTTTGGGCCCGTAGAGTGATTTTTCTTATGAAATTTTCTATTTAGCTCTTTGATTCCTTGGTTTCTTCCTTTAACTTTGACTTCTCGGTGCTCTAATGCAATATTCAGAGTCGCATCTGACATCCATCTTGGTCTTTTCTTCTTTTTCAGCCTTTGTAAAGATCTTTTGCATTCTTCATGGATAATTGTCTTGATATCCTCCCAGAGCTCATTTGGTCTACGCTCATTGGTGCTCAAGGCCTCAAACCTGTTCCCGAGATGGTTTTGAAATTAGAGTGGGATAGACTTAAGATCAAATTTTGGTTCCCGTGGACTTGATTTAACTTTCCTCAACTTCAGCTTGAATTTACACATAAGTAGTTGGTGGTCTGTCCCACAATCAGCACTCGACCTGGTTTTCACTGCTGATATTGAGCTTCTCCACAGAGTCTTTCCACAAATGTAATCTATTTGATTCCTATGCATATCATCAGGTGAAATCCTTGTGTATGGCCTGTGTTTATGTTTCTTATAAAAGTTATTTGCAATGTATAAATCATTGCATGTGCAGAACTCTATCATTCTATCTTCAACCTCATTTCTCTCACCGAGCCCATACTTTCCAGCTACTGATCCTTCTTCCCTGTTCCCAACGTTTGGGTTCCAGTTGCCCATTATTATCAATGCATCTTGATAGCACGTTTGATCACTTTCTCACTGAAAAAGTTGGTAGAAATCTTCTATCTCCTCCTCTTTGGCTCTAGTTGTTGGTGCATATATTTGAATTATAGTGGTATTCACTAGACTTCCTTGTATGCGTATCACATTGTATTTCAGGATGGATCTAGAAATGACTTTTTTAATTATGAAACCAACCCCATTTTCCCTCACCATTTCATCCCCAGCATAGTAAATCATATAATCATCTGATTCAAAATATCCCATGCCAAGCCATCTCATTTCGCCAATACCCAGTATGTCAATATTTATGCATTCCATTTCTTTCTTAACAATGTCCAATTTTCCTACATTCATGCTTCCTACGTTCCACGTTCCAATCACTAGTGTCTGCTTACAGCTGTTCCTTCTCTGTATTTCCATTTCTAAGATCTCAATTTCAATTGCCATGTCTGCTACTCCAAGCAATAGTCAAAGTGTGCTCTATTGTACATAGGGTTTTTGAAGGCCTGTCATTTCAGACGTGGATGGCCAATCTTTCTTCCTAGACTGTGTCAATCTTTAAATATATATAATAGTATTGGACAGACAAGCATTCCACAGAAAAGAGCAGATGAAAGACAATTGCCCAGTTATAACAATGACCAAGAGATTCAATGTTGCTACCCACCCACGCTTCCTTACTCCACCACCATTCCTTCCTACTTTCGCCTACAGCATTCAGTACCCATCTCCCATGGACCAGCCCCTGATGTGATGGCCTAAGTCTCGAGCCATTAGGATTTCTGTGATTCTGAACATGTGCTACTGTGAGTTTCTTATGATGCAGCCAATATGCTTCAATTTAAAGTACAACTGTAGTGTACAACTTCCGCTCCAGGATTGCCTTCTCATAGGTTAATACCACCTGTGTTCCATTTGAAGCCAGGTGCTGATGCAAATTTTCTTGGCTTATGGCCCTCGGACCCAAAACTCTTTTTCTGACAATGCTTCAGGATGCAAAAGGTAGCTGAGGACGACAAAGCAAGATACTATGATGAAATGTCCAGAGAGCTGGAGTTAGAAAATCAAAAGGGCCGAACTCGCTCAGCGTTTCCTAAGCTGAAGGATCTGAAAAACAAATTCAAGCCACAGTTGGCAATACTTAAGGATACTTTGGGTAGAATGTTAAATGATCCCTGAAGTATCAGAAGAAGATGGAAGGATACACAGAGTCACTGTATCAGAAGGAATTGGCTGACACAGAAGAGTTTCATGAAATGACATATGAGCAAGAGCCTATGGTGATGAAGGAGGAAGTTCAAATTGCTCTGCAGAGATTGGCAAAAAACAAGGCTCCAGGAGTTGACGGCATACCAATTGACATATTTCAACAAACAGACACTGCCCTGGATGTGGTCACTAAGTTGTGCCAAGAAATCTAGAGGACAGTCAGCTGGCCGACTGACTGGAAAAGATCAATATTTGTTCCCATTCCAAAGAAAGGTGACCCAATGGAGTGCTGAAATTATCGAATAATATCATTAATATTACATGCAAGCAAAATTCAGCTGAAAATTATCCAAAAACGTTTGGAACAATATGTCAACAGACAACTGCCACATCTGCAGGCTGGATTTAGAAGAGGTCATGGTACTAGGGATATTATAGCTAATGTTAGGTGGATCTTGGCAGAAAACAGAGAATAACAGAAGAATGTCTATCTGTGCTTCACTGACTATGCAAAGGCATTTGACTGTGTGGATCACAATAAGCTGTGGCTGACTCTGATAAGAATGTAAATCCCAGAACATTTGATTGTCCTAAAGCGAAACCTATACTTGGACCGAGAGGAAGGAGACACTACATGGTTCAAAATCAAGAAGGAGGTTCGTTAGGTATATATTCTGTCTCCATACCTTTTCAATCTGTATGCAGACCCGATCATCTGAGACGCTGGGCTGTACGAGGAGGAATGTGGCATCAGGATTGGTGGAAGAGTCATTAACAACCTGCATTATGAGACAACCCTGCTCGCTGAAACTGAGGAGGACCGGAAGTGCTTGCTGCAGAAGGTCAAGGACTGCAGCCTCCTATATGGATTGAAGCTCAACATAAAAAAACAAACAAACAAACAAAAAAACCCAAAGCTTCTCACCGCTGGGCCAATTGGCAGCACATCATTATGGATGGTGTAGAGATGGAGGTAGTTAACAGTTTTAGTTTATTTGACTCCACAATCAACACTCTTGGTAACAGCAGCCAGGAAATTAAGAGATGAATTGCATTGGGAAAGTCAGCTGTGAGGGCCCTCTCAAGAGTACTGAAGAGCAACGGCATCAGGCTGGAGACTAAGGTGCAACTGATATGAGCTATAGTCTTCACAATTATGTGCTATGCATCAGAGAGTTGGACAGTGACTAGGGATGATAGAAAGAGAATTGATGTCTTTGAGGTGTGGTGTTGGAGAAGAGTGTTGAATATACCATGGACTGCTAGGAGAACAAACAGGTTTGTCCTTGGAGAAGGTGAAGCCGGAATGCTCATGGGGGTCAAGGATTCTGAAGCTTCGTCTGACATACTTTGGGCATGCTGTAAGAAGGGACTGGTCCTTGGAGAGGGACATCATATTTGGCGGGGTGGAGGGGCGACGAAGGAGGAGAAGACCTTCAATGAGATGGATCGATTCTGTGACTGGAGTGGTGGGAATAAGTGTGCTTGGGATGGCTAGTTTGGCACGGGATAGAAGGGCGTTTAGAGCTCTTGTACATAGGGTTGCTCTGAGTCGCAAGTGACTTGATGGCACACAACAACAACAACAACAGAGTGATTTTTAATGTATCAGTATGTCAGACCCTTAACTATTGGAAGAGCACAAAGACATGAGATGTAAGAGAGACAGGATGATATCCACTACATAGTAGAGGAGAACATCCTGTGTAACGAGTAAGTGTGATGACTTAGACAGTAAAATAGTATTTCTATGCATCTCTCAATGAAGCTCTATTGGGTAGTTGTAAGGAGTTGTGAAGTCAGTACAAAGGCACATGGTTCAAATCTTCCTATTGTTCTGGGGGAGAAAGATGGACAATCTTTTTCCATGTGATTAACTGCCTCTGAAAACCTATTGGATGGTTAACTGTGGGTTGGTTCTGACTCAATCATACTCAACAACAAGAAAATGCATTTCAAGAATGAGAATTTTGAAATAGCAAAGTAAGGCAATTTAAAATAATCTCAAAGGCATTACAATATCACTGTGACATGGTCACAGTGACTACTCAATTTTTAAAAAATATGTCATTATTCACAGAATAATTTGTTAAAAGGATGGGAAAGTAGTGTGAATTTTTTTAAAGAATTTCAAACAAGATGTTTGATTTTCTTAAAGTGTGGTAATCAAGACGTATTCATCAGATGTCTGAAAAAATGTTTATTACCCTATTTCATCACAGTACAAAATAAATCTATCAAGTGACATAGTGAACAAAAAAAACTTTTCTAGGAGCATTGCTGAGAAGTTTGCTAGTTATTGTGAATTTAATATTCCTTCCAGAGATGTGGAGTGTGTGCCTATTTTTTAATAATTTGCCTTTTTTATCTCCTCTAGAATTTCTTTCTCTTCTGTGGTCACCTTACTGTACTAATCATAAGCATACACATTCTCAAAAAAGGTTAGCTATGGAAATACAAGGTATTTGTAGAAGAATAATCTCTGTGTTTTAGAGAATATATAACAAACCTGAGAAATACTTTTCACTTTTCCATCGCAGTTTTCAAAGAAGCAACTGGTCGGTAACATAGATAATGATAGAAAAATCAGCTAACTACTGATACAACTGAGAATTAGATGGCAGTATGAAGAGAAGTTGCAAAAACTTAGGCCAACTGGGTAACTTGATTTTATCAATCAGTAATGTAAATGCTTTCTACTCACCAAAACAATCTTAAAAACAAATCAAGGATACATTTTATGATCTTGACTAATTTGACAAACTTAAGATGCTTGTTTCTTCTTTTATTCTAATGCATGCAAATAACAAAAGCTACTCTTCTTAAAAAAATAATTTTTTAATTTCCCCTGTTTAAGGTGAGATAAAAGAACCTTCATTTTCTTATTCTTCGCCACATTATTGCTTCAGACCAGCAATTCTTTGAATAGCTTTAGAATTTGATGCAATTATAAAATTGAAATCATTGTTGTTGAGTCAAGTTGAGGTCAAGTTGGAACTGACCTCAAAGGAGGTCCTGCAATGAGTTTTCAGAGGCAGTAAATTCCTCTTTCTTTCTCCCGCGGAGCAGTTGATGGGCTTATATGGCTTACTTTTATATTGATAGCTCAGTCGCTTACCACTAAGCCACCAGATCTACCTCAAAAATCACTATTACTAACAATATTTAACAATTTATTTTTCAACTATAATTGTAAAAAAATAACTTAACCCTCTTTTGATATGTGTAATAGAACCTCATTTATCAACATTTTCTTATATGAAGAAAAAAGTGAAGAGATTTACTTTTATCAATAAAAGTAGTTTACAATGTGTTAGAATAAGAAAGTGTACACATACACAAAATATCTAGCTATCTACATTTCTATGATTCCAAAGAATGTTAACACAAACCTGATTTAAGTTTTTTTAATCAATTCCATGAAATGTAATTCAAATTCTTTTCTCTTAAACTAATATAGCGCTGATGACATTATAATTGTATTTGGTTAAAATATTGCTAGGTAAAAGTATCCTGAGATAATAGTTATTTCAAATAATTTCAAGAGGGGAGAAACTAAAAACATCTTTGACTCAGCATTTAAATATTAAGGCATTGTATCATATAGATAGATAGATAGATAGATAGATAGATAGATAGATAGATATAGATATATAGACCTATAGACATATAGACATAAAGACATATAGATATATAGATATATATAAAAAGTAATTTTAAACCTTTTTATCAAATGTGAAAATTAATAAAGGCGTTTTTCTATCTTGTCTACCTGCCTATCTCTAGATCTATTTTATGTGATACATATTTTTAGGAGGGAGGTGAAATATTTAAAAATTGGGTAGAACTACAGTAAATAATATAGCAGATGGCAGAAGTTGTAGATGAGGCAAGTTCTCTCACCTTCAATGCTGAGATTATATGTGTCAACAAACCCCCAACACATATGCTTTTTAAAATACATAACACCATACATAGACTTTTGAATATAGGGAGTAATATGTTCCTGTAATTAAGGTGATAAATAGCCATTGCTGACTTGGATTTGTTCCAGTTCTCACAAGGACAAATTCCTAAGATGCCATTTTCTTTTCCCATTATACATTCTGGCACCAGGGCAGGATATTAGGATTTTAATGCCTTAATATATTCTATGCAATATACTAGTATACTTTACTATTTTGACCTTTTGGCACCTCATATTTTGATTTGGATGGCCATTTCACTCTTTGCTCTCAAGCTCAGGGAGGCCATAAAAGAGTGAAATGAATGGATTGACTATAGCTAGTCACAATACAGAATACTGAAAAGGTCATTGTATCTCATCCACTGTGCTATTATTCATGGAATATACAGGACGTTAAATATTTGATGCCATAGTCTTGTGACAAAGAAATCCAAGTAAAAATGGAGCCAAGAATCACTTTTCATGGCAAAATTGTGCCATAATTTAAGAATGATAGAAACCTTCTACATGGGGTGGGCAGGGGTAAATCAAACCAAAATCCAACCAAGATCACATCACCTTTAGTTCTGCTTATCTCACCTGTCTTGATAAAATATCCCATGAGCACATGTTTATTCTCAAAAAGAAAAAGGGCAATGAAGGTGATTTATAATGTAAGGAAGATGCTTGAAACTACAGAAATTAGGAATTCATATTTATGCATGCATTTTTCAAATGTCCAGATTATATTTGCTTATTTTTCTGGATAAGAGATTTCATAACTGCACTTGAAATGAAATATCAGGAAATTTATCCAGTTTGAACTCTCTCTCTCGTTACTTAAAGTCAGAACCAACAAATAGCTGATGCTCCAGTGAGTTTCCCAGACTACATTGCACAGGAGGAAATTGCCCATCTTTTTCCTGACGAACAGTGGTGACTTCAAATGCCAGGGTGCAGCAGCCTTTGCGTTAGGTGTACAATTCTTAAGGACTAAGCCAAGAAAGAAAGATTCCTACTTTGCAATTGTAATACTGAAAGCACTGTAACGGAAAGTATATTTATTTCTACAAGTGACTAGGGACGATAGAAAAAATAACTGATGCTTTTGAGCTGTGGTGCTGGAAGAGTGTTGAATATACCTACTGCTAAAAAGAAAAGTCATTTTGTCCTGGAGAGGGTGAAGCCAAGCTACTGCTTGGACACAAGGATTCTGAAGTTTCGTCTGACGTATTTTGGGCATGTTGTAAGGAGGGACCAGTCCTTGTAGAGGGACTTCATGCTTAGGACGGTAGAGGGACAGCGCAGGAGAGGAAGATTCTCAATGAAATATATCGATTCAGTGACTGACATAATGGGAGTGGGTGTGTCGGAGGAAATGAGGTTGGCACAGGATAGAGCAGGGTTTAGAGTTCTTGTACATAGGATAGCTATGAGTCGCAGGCGACTCAACGGCACATAACAACAACAACCTTTAGGTTGCTATGTCAGAATTAGTGAGACTGACTCAAGACAGCGCAAGGTTCAGAGCTGCTGTGTGCAGAGTTGCTAATGGTCACAGGTGACCCAATGACACATAACAAAAAAGTAACCAGACAGTTGTTCAATCCTATACACATATAGCACATTCTTAGGCAATCAACCAACAGCAATGTCATAGAGAATTGTATTTGTTGTTCTCTGTATTTGACTTAAAAAAGAATGGAAAAGGGACCATGCTGAATAGATACTAATTATTCCAAGAAGGAATATTATTGATGTTGTTGATTGCTGTCGAGTTGAGCACGAGTTGAGCACAACCCATAGCCACTCTATGAACAAGACTTACTGCCTTTCCATAATGATCATCATTATTCTAGTTCATAGTTTCCAGAGGCATGTAATTTGGGAAGCAAAATGCCATTCCTGCTTTCAAACCTGTTTTACAACTGGGAGCTCCACCAAACACTGTCCACATTGGGAAACCATTATGAGATCTCAATGATACAAGGTCATAGCAAACCCAGATTACTTAATATAGAACACTGACAAAGAATGATTGATAAACAAAGAGGAAGAATGTTTTTCCAGATATAATAAGACTAGTCTCACTTAGCTGTGGTTAAGTGTCATCAAGTCAACTATGACTCATAGCGACCCTTGCACAAAAGGCCTGAACCCTGTTCTATATCTAACATCATTTCTCTATGTTTATAGTGTTTATAGATTTTCCAGAGGTATCTAGTTTAGAAAGTGGATGCCACTCCTGATTCCCAACCTGAATCAATCTGGAACATCGACCATCAATTATTTTTTTAAAAAAGTTTTACCAAATTCTCTATCTCATAATTCTTTAAGTATAATTTTAAATAATAATTGCGTCTATTTTCAACTATAACTTCTTCAAGATTAAAAGAAAAAACAAAATACTTGATGTTTGTAAGGAGAGAGTAATAATTTTTGTTAAGAAAGTGCATTGATAAATTGTGAGTAAGATTTTAGTTTTATTCAGATTCATTGAAAATGTGCATAGCTTTGTTATCCTAAAGTATTAATTAGATATATGCAATGACTTACCTGTGAAAAATTTAATCACAGGGAAATAACAATAGTCAGAAAGTGGATTAAACTAGGAGATTATATATCTTGCATTCTATTTCAAGTGGTGTTACATTGCCCACTCAAAGGAAGATGGAACGTAACAACAGCAAAGTATTCATACATATACACTTTGCAAAAGTGAACTAGCTCAGTCTCACAGGAACAAACACTGCATAACACCATCATTGTAAAAATCTAGGAATAACTAATAAAACATGTATTGAGACTCAAGTGGCTGAAGAGTGGGAGCACAGAGGCGTGAGGATGGGTGGGGAAAAGTCACAGGGTCACACAATTTGGTGGTGGAGGGAGGGGCAAAGGAAACAGATTCGGAGGGGACCTGAAAAGACAGGGTGATGGTGGCCATAGTCCACTGTATTTTATAAAATGCAATGTATGAAAATGATTGTATAAAATATAATGCCAATGAAGAAACGTGGAGAGGAATCTGCATAAAAAGAAATAAGCTTATTTTCTTTAAAAAAACAACTGAAATCCATACTTGGTTTATTAACTTTATACTTACTTCCTTCCATTTACAACATATCCTGACAATGTTTCTTTAAACATTTTGTAAATGTTAAAAATGTTCGTTGTTTTTTTTTTTTTTAAAACAGCAAAACCTCAATATTCACTGCCGGGGAATTGAATGGAACTGAGTCTCCAGCAGGTTTCAAAGGCTTTAACATGCATGAAAAAAGATTGATGCTCTTTTTCCTGAGGAGAAGCTTGTGGATTTGATTGACAGTGTAACTCCATCTCCTCTAGACCATCAGAAATTAGAGAGTTATATCATTGATTAAAATAATTTTAAAGTGTTTATTGTTAATTATCATTGGACACTTAGCAACCTTATATATAACAAAGCTCCAATGCAGTCTTGCAATCATTGGCATTTTTGAGACCATTGTTGCATCCACAGCATCAATCTAGTTCATGGAGTGTTTTCTTCATTTATACTACCCCCCCATCCTCTGAATTTTGCTTTATTTTATTTTTAGATTTTCATTAATTCATTGTTGCACACTTTTCTCTCTGCAGACCCCTCCCCCATTCTTTGCTTTTCTCTTTGACAATTAAAAAAAATATTCTCTTATTGTTATACAATCCCACCCCCCCACCCCGGCCCCCGTTCACTCCACTATGCAGGTTTCATTCTAGACTCTTGTCATAACAATAGTACCTAATCATATATTCCTCCTAAACAGTTCTCTTGCTCATGTGTTTCAATGTAGTATATATTTTTTATCCCTTCTTAATTTCCCCCCAACTCTGATGTCTGTCCCGCTTCAGAACAGTGGCACTATTCAGTATTTGTCCTGTGACTGAGATGTTTCACTCAGCATAATGTACTTCATGGTCACCTGTTTTGTATAATAGTTTATGAGTTCCTTCTTTTTCAATGCAGCATAGTATTCCATTGTGTAAATATACCACAGCTTCTCTAGCCATTCCTTTGTTGATGGGTACTTGGGTTGTTTCCAACTCTTTGCTATTATAAACAAAGCTGCAGTAAACATGGATGTGCATATATGTGCTTTAGTGGCGGTTAAGCTTTCTTGAAGGCATATTCCTAGTAGTGGAATTGTTTAGTCAAATGGTATTTCTATTTGCAACCTTTTGAGAAAGCGCCATATTGCTTTCTATAGTGGTTGCACCATTTTACACTTCAACCAACAATGAATAAGGGTTCCAGTTTCTCTGCAATCTCGACAGCATTTGTTGTTTGCTGCTCTGCTAAATTTTGCTATTCTGATTGGGGTGAGATGATATCTCATAGTTATTTTGATTTGTATCTCACTTAGAGCATCTCTCTTAGATTTTGAGCATTTCTTCATGTGCTTTTTGGCCATCCGAATGTCTTGTTAGATGAAGTGTCTGTTCATATCTTGTGCCCATTTTTCAATTGGGTTGTTTAGCTTTATCTTGTTGTGGTGCTCGAGTATTTTATAAATTTTAGATATAAGTCCCTTTTCAGGCATGTCATTACCAAATATGTTTTCCCAGTGTGTGGCTTCCCTTTTTACCCTGTTAGAGAAGCTTTTGGATGTGAAAAGGGACCTTCTAAAAATAAAATCCCTTTGCCCATCCAAAATCTTCATTAAATACTTTTATCAAATACAGTGTGTATCTCTAATAATTGTTCTTTCCCTCTCCCCCTCTATTGATCAAAGTAAGCCTGTAACGCCTTGTCATTTTTGCTTCTAAGGAAAGTTCAGTGTTCTTTACCAACATCACCATTCATATTCTTCAGATTTCCTTTCATTTCTTCCTTTCTTTTATCAGCTTTCACATGTGTATGTTGTTATTGTTGATTGCCATGGAGCCAAGCATGACTCATAGTGACCCTGTGAACAAAAGATCCAAGACTTTTTTATAACTATGAATTTTTTTTCCTCCAAATTCATGAGTTTCCAGAGGCATGTTGTTTAGGAAGTGGATGCCACTCCTACTTCCAAACATTTCTTAAACTGGGAGCTCCGCCAAACACTGTCCACCATGGGGAGCTATTATGGCATTTGAAACCCCACTGGTACAAGGTTTATCATCGCAACAAATTGACAGAAGAATGTTGCACGATTTAGAAGTATGTTCCTCCAAAATATAGTAACAAGGGATTAAAATATTATCCCTTGGGCCCAATTTTTAAATACGAGGGCCCTCCAAGATGCT
>NW_006399937.1:6246684-6249911 GCF_000299155.1 Elephantulus edwardii | reverse complement strand
TTTCATTGTTATGCAATCCTTCCCCCCAAGTCCGCTCCACTATGCAGCCACTGTGTAGCCTTCATTCTGGACTGCTGTCATGACAATAATACCCTGTCATATATCTCTTTTAAATAGTTCTCTCCCTCATCTGTTTCAATGCATCATTTCTCCCCTCCTTCTCTGTCTTACCTCAACCTCAGTGTCAGTCCCATTGTACAACAGTGGCCCTATGCAATATTTGTCCTTTTGTGACTGAGATATTTCACTTAGCATAATCTGTGAGCTCTACCATCAATTATGTGTAACCATGTGTTCACATGTATATGCTTTCACATGTATGTGAGACAAGTAAAAGATCCATAGTTTAGGCCAATCTACCCTATGGGATTAAAGTGATGTCTTTGTTTTTCAGTACTTTAGAGAGTAAATGGAATACATTCCACAGTAATGTATCATTAGATTTCTTAACTGCTACTTGCATGAATATTATTTACCTGAGTAAAATGAAATTCTCTTTATCTTTTGTCATTTATCATGATACTATTTATAGGTATAGTTGTGAGACATTTTATCTTGTTTCTGTTAAAGCATAAACATAATCAGTGCTGTTATTTTTTTACTGTCATCAAGTGCTTCAAATTGTCTTCACTTTCTGAATGCAACATTATGTCATCTTATCTATCACAGATAGGTTGTTAATGAGTCTTCATTCAATATTGACCCTGCATCCTTTATGGAGTCCAGTTATCTCTAATTATGTATATATTCTGATACTGATTGTAATACTGATAGAATAAATAAGGTAAAGATAAACAACCTGGCTCTATAATTTTTTAATTTTTAACTGTGCAGTATTCTCTTATTCTGTTTGAATGACTATCTCTTTATCCATGTACAAGTTTGCTTGAGCAAAATTAAGTATACTGGAATTACCAATTTTCCTAACATTTTCTGTAATTATTTGCACAATTAGATGTCTTTGTGTAGTTGATAAAACATAAGTAAATATCTTCTTATACTTTGTGCATTCAGGGAAAATCTAACATATTTGCTTTTTATTTGTTTTGTAGTAATACTGTCCCTCATTTCATGTCATCTTCTGGTTTCTGATTTGAAATCCTGGTAGTTGCCTGTCATTTTAAGATTACAGTTATTTTTAAATTATTTTTAGTAAAATTATGTCAACCTGATATCAATAGTCTGGGTTTTTTAAAAAAAAAATAATTTTCACATTCTGTTTGAACACTTTTCTTCCGAACAGGAAAAAATATGGGTTTCTTCTCTTTAGTTGACCAGATAACTCTCTTCCAAGTTTCTTCACATCGATTAATAACCACATCAAATGTTGTACCTACTTACTGAGCTCTTGGACTTGTTATTCCATAAGTATCTGAAGAACTTTTTCAGAAGCTTACTGTTTTAGTTACACTCTGCTGCTCTAACAAAAGTTACACAAACTGATCTAACATACAAAAACATATTTTCTCGAAATTTATGATTAGAAATCTGAATTAAGTTTGCTGGACTTAATAAAACACATTCTCCCACTCCTGGCCCTGAAGTAAGATCCATGTACATCCCCTCCTTGGTGCTTGCATTAATTACTCTCTTTTATATCTCAAAGTGGATTTACTCAAGATACACTATACAATAACCTTTGTAATTTTGTAATTAGCAAAGACAAGCTATTCCCAAACAGGTTAGAATTTATAACATATATTTCAGAAAAACATAGTTCAATTCATAATATTTACTCTCATAGAAATTTTCCCAGGAAATCTATAATTTAATTTGGGATTATATAGAGTGCCCCAGAGAGGAAAAGAGGACATGCAATTATTTTGGAATGCGACAACAGAAAGGAAAGAAATTTATCTCTACATTTTAAATGAGCTAAAGATTTATATACCTCTGTTGTAGTTGTCATGTGATCTCAAGTTTCTTCTAAGCCATAGAAACTCATTGTGACAAAGTAGAACTGTCCCATGTAATTTCCTAGACGTTAGTCTTTATCAAAGCAGATTTCCAGGTCTTTTCTCCTATTAAGTAGCTGAATAGGTTTGAACTCCCACCCTTCTATTCCTTAGGAGTAAGGACAGCAAGACTTTGGCTCATATATTTTTAACATATTATTATGGGTGAGTCACCTCAGAAAGACTTGATAATGTAAAGGGTTAGTCTGAAAGAAAGATATTCCTTGAGATGGATTGACATAGCAGTTTGAATAATTGTCTCAAAATCTGAAATAACAGCCAGTAAAGCTTGTAAGGGCAGTGCAGGACTGATGATTTTTTTTTTTATGTTTCTCACTTTTTACATGACTTTGCTACAAATTAGAGGCCACTTGATGGTAGCTAACAGTAGCATAGAAACCATAAAAGTAGACATAATCTTCCTCGGGGGGGAAATAAAATATCAGGTTTTCTCTCCCCATTTTCCAAGTCCAGGATGCTTTTTCATAACTTAGTTCCTTGTTATTTTTAATGGTTCATCTTCCTGTCTCTGAGAAGCTCTCTTGTGAGAGCCCTTTCAAATGTACACTTCCATCTTGACATAGTGCTTAATCTTCCCAAGGAGAGATATTTTCTGCTTCCCTAAAACAGAATTCTACTTGGTAGAACAATTAATAATTGTGTTTTATGTCCCTCTAGTCAAACTATGACTCATAACAACTCAAGTACAATGAATCAGAATCCTGTTCTATCCTGTGCCATCCTCACCATCCCTGATAGACTTGAGTCCAATTATTATAGTGTTAATCTTTTTTTTTTTACTGTTCGACATAGTTTATTGAAAGTGTTAATCTATCTTTTTGTGAGTCTTCCTCTCTTATGCTGATCCTGTACTTTTCCAAGCATGATGCTCTTCTCCAAGGACTAGACTCTCCTAAGTATGTAGCCCTTCATATTCTTTACCTTCAAGAAGCACTCTGGTTACACTTTATTCAAGACATATGTGTAGAACTTGGAATATTTAATACACTATTCCAACACCACAATCCAAAGAACATCTAATCCTCCTTCTGCCATCCTTATTAATTGCCCAACTTTCCAAAGCATGAAAATATAATTGAAAAGAGTTTGGCTTAAATCAGGAATTGCATTGGGAAAATCTGCTGCCAGGGGCCTCTCCAGAATGCTGTAAAGCAACGATGACAGTCTAGAGGCTAATCCAGGCCATGGTTTTCACAATTATTTGTTATGCTTCAGAGAGCATAACAAATGACTAAGGATAATAGGAGAAGA
>NW_006399937.1:6243441-6246329 GCF_000299155.1 Elephantulus edwardii | reverse complement strand
GGTTTCAGGCTACCCAATGGTACATAACAACAAAAATAGCAACAAAAAACTAGGATAATTGTTTTTCAGCATTTTGGGGAGGGCTTTGACTGCAGATTTTCACAAGGCAACACGGCTCTTGACTTCTTGATTGTTTATATCTCAGATACTGATTGTGGATCCAAGTAAGATGAAACCACTGATGATGCTACCTTTTGGCCCAGTGGTTAAAATGTTTGTTTTCTTGATGTTAAGATGTGATTTACATTGAAGGCTTGGTAATAGTATTCACTTCTAAACTATGAATTCTTTTAAATTAGTACAGAGATCATCTTGCAGTTGTTCTGATAGCTTGTGTACTGTTGATTCAATTCATGATTATCCTAGATGTGCAGAATAGAACAACTCTGTAGAGATTTATAACTTTTTCAAGTATATTCACTGGCCAATCTTTCAATTGTCTCTGGGAAATTTTGAGGTGCCACTCTTTCACAGCTATCAGTGAAGTATTTCTACATGGACCACTCTAGACTCCAGCCCGACTTTAATTGTTTTACTTCATTAATATCTGACTTATCCAAGCCACTATGGCATGTCTGACTCAAGCCATGGTATTTTCACTTACTTCATATGCAGGTGAATAAGAAAAAGCAAAGAATTGACGCCTTTGAATTCTGATATTGGACAATACTATTGAATATTGTATGGATTTCAAAAAAGCAAATAGTCTGTTTTGGAGTAAGTGCAGCCAAGTCATAACCCTCCTTAGAGGCTAAAGTGGTGAAGCTTTGTCTCACATCCTTTGGACATATTGTAAGGAGCTACTAGTGCTTGGAAAAAGACACCAGGCTGGAACTGTAGATACTCTTAAGAAAAAAGAGGAGACCACTCAGTCAAAATTAACTCAGTAACTGCAATAAAGGGCTCGAGTGTCATAAAGATCAAGAGGATCTATTGCTCTTAGAGTGGCTATGAGCCATATTCAACTCAAGAACACCTAACAACAAGTAATACGGATAAGGAAAAAAGAATAACGCTTATTTTATGTATTTTAAAACATCATATAATCACAATATTTTGGAAAAGATTTCAAAAGATTGCTAGTTTTTCTCGTAAAGAAGACACTCAGTCACAAAGAATATTATACTATACTTATAGAAAACAACATTTCGAACACGTATAGTGTAATGCCTATGAGGTTTGTTAAAGACAATAGTACTGTGCCCACCCCTAGATTTGCTAATGTTGAAGGTCTGGGGACCAAGTGTTTGACTTTGTTATGCATTCCTATTTGAGCTGAGTCTAATGGCAAGGGATCATACTTCGGGAAAGAGCAGCCTAGCATAATAAAAATAGGATCCAAGTCTCCTGACTGCACCACACTGAGGTTGCTTTAAATAACTATTCATGATAGTATTAGCTATTCATGATAATAACATGACCATGTATAAATAATAAAAAAACCATGAAAATTAATTACCAGAATTTAAAACAACATTTAAGAAATGGAAAAATCTAAGGAAAAACTAAAGTTTCACAAAAGACAAAGCACTCTTTTAAAGCTATTCTTTGGATCAGAAAAAGCTGACCTGTTTGCTTGGTGGGGATTATAGTCACAACTTCTTTCCTTTCTCTCTGTCCATATCCTACTGATATTAATCCAGTATCTCTTTTACTTCTATTTCTCCGAAGGCTTCACAAATCCTCTGAGTTTCTATCTCTTGACCTGCTCTCTCAGAACTACAGAGTAAGGTTTAGGTTTCTGATACTTTCAGTCTGTCTTCCTCCCTTACACAGGATTTAGGAAAGCAGTCTGTTTACATTCTCCTATCTGGTGTTCAGGGAAAGACTGGCCGACAGAAGGGAGCATATTCCTCACATTTAAAGACAACCAATGCGAGTTTCATTTTCTGTGTGCATCAGGGCTGAATGTTAACATACGCTCACTCTCTGCCAGGCCGTAGAACACAAGCTGCTGTTTGATGGATCCAGGGAGTCTAAAAGCAATAATGTTTTAACACTCACATAAAACCACCTTTTGTTTAATAGAAATAAATAATGTTCCAATCATAATAATGCCAACTCTCTGCGCACGGAGCTGTAGCATCTAATGGGATGGGGCTTCAGACGTGACTCGGGTACAGTAGTATGGAGACTGCAGCGGAGCAGCAAGAGAAATAGTTCTGAGCCATGTACCACCAAACAAAATACCTGGAGAAAGCACTATATACTTAAACTATTTTTTTTCATTATTTGCACAGAAATAGGTAATTCTTTGAAAGCAGGGACAGATTATTTGGATTTTCCTACTATAGCATTTCAGAGGGGTAATTCAGAAGTCCTAAATTAGGGAGAAGGAAAAGAGAAAAATTAGATGAATATGGGGAAGGTATGTATGTGTGCGTGAGTGTATACACACACATTCACACACACAGATATATACTATATATTTTTACCGTTGTTGTTATGTGCCGTCGAGTCACTTGTGACTCATAACAACTCTATGTACAACAGCTCTGAATTCTGCTCTACCTTGAACCAGCCTTTCGACTCTGACACACCTACTCCCATTACGCTAGTTACAGAGTCAATTATCTGATCCAGGGTCTTCCTTTCTTGTGCTGGCCCTCCGCCCTTCCAAATATGTGCTACAGTCTTGAAAGCACGTGGTTAGAGGCCACCAGCTGCTCCACGGGAGAAGAATGAACGATTTCTTCCCTTGTGATTATCTGCCTCCAAAAACTTGCCAGAGGTTCAGCTATGGGTCGGTTATGAATTTATGATACACAACAACATATGTATGTATATATGTTGTTATTGTTATGTGTCATTGAGTGGCTTGTAACTCATAGCAACCCTATCTACAACAGCCCTACACTCTGTTCTGTCCTGTGCCAATCGCACTGTCT
>NW_006399937.1:6234765-6242311 GCF_000299155.1 Elephantulus edwardii | reverse complement strand
CTTGCTTGTGTGTGAAATTAATAATATTGTTCTACAGTTTCCACACTCTGTTGGGTCACCTTTCTTTGGAATGGGAACAAATATAGATCTCTTCCAGGCAGTTGGCCAAGTGGTTGATCTCTGGATTTCTTGACACAACTTGGTGAGCATGTCCAGGGCAGCATCTGTTTGCTGAAACATGTCAATTGGTATACCATCTGTTCCTGGGGCTTTATTTTTTGCTATTTCCTTCAAAGCAGCCAGAACTTCTTCATTCGGCACCATAGGCTCTTGCTCATATGTTGTTTCATGAAATTCTTCTGTGTCTGCCAGTTCCTTTCGATAGAGTGACATTCACACTCACTGCTGCCAAGTTGATTACAACTCTTAGTTACCATCCATCAAATTTCTCAGGCTGTAATCTGTACTAGAGAAGATTTCTCAATTTTCTTCCTCAGAATGACTACTGGATTCAAACCACTGCATCTTTTGTTTAGCAGCCCCACACATATGGCCCTATGCCACCAAGACACTCCATATATTTGCAAAACTTCCATTTTGCATGTTTTTCTGTTTTCTCCATACTCTCAACAAATCCATTTCTCTATCTATCTATAAAATTATGGTTTCCAAAGTGATTGTTCATACTCATCATGTTGGTCTAATTACAGTTGTTTTCTTAGTTCTAAACACATTGTCTGGCACACAATACTTTTACAAAAATATTTATAGAGTTAAGATATCTAAGATTTGGCCTTAGTCTGAAATTATCTTTTTGGGCTGCCTCTACCACCACTCTAGGCACCTATTCCTTCATTCTGCCCCTAGACTGCCCACAGGTCCACACAGGGTACTCCACGCAAGTATATGCTGTCGGTATGATCTTATCCAGGTTCTTCTTGCTCACATTAATCCTATACCCTCTTGAGTCTCTGAAGATATAAGAAGCAGCTAGTCTGTGAAATGCTTTAGATCTTTGCAATGGGTGTAAATTCAGAAGGCTTCCAAATGAAGGAAAAGAAGAAATACTTCAAAACAAATAGTTATTAATAAAGCCTCAAAATCATGTTTGTCCCAAAGAAGATGAGAGAAAGGAATGTTGAGGCAAACTAGCATATACCATCAAACTGGCTTTTTTTAGTCAATTCAGATCCACAATAACTCTATGCCTACCCCACAGGCTGTGAACTTTTGAAGGCTGTAACATTTCAGAAGTAGATCACCTGGTTTTTCTTTCATGGTGCCTCTAGGTGTTTTTGAAGGCCAAATTTTTAGTTGTCCCCTTGAATGATTGCATTACCTTGGAATCTACCTATTCAACTCATCTAAAAATTGCTGTGAGTGGCTCTCTTAGAAATAATCCAAAAGCTCATTTGATGAGATATACTCTTTTCAACCTTCTACTTTCCCCTAAAATGAGGTTTTTTGTTGTTTCACTTTTTCCTTTTTAATGTTTTGACTAAAATCTCAAGCTGTCCTCTTCTTGTAGATGTCTATATATCGTTTTTAAAGACATGATAAAAAGTGCATCTTAGCCATTATCTTCAGGCCATGCTCTTTACAAATACTTGCCCTTCATTAGAGAGCTGGACAATGACTAGCATGACAGAAGAAGAATCAATGTTCTTGAGTTGTGGCTCTGGAGAAGAGTATTGAATATACTGTAGATCACCATGAGAACAAACAGGTCTGTTTTGGATAGGGTGAAACAAGTTTCTCCATGGAGGCAATGATTTTGAAACTCTTTCTCACATACTTTGGGTTATGTGTCTAGGAAGTTCTAGTCCTTGGAGAAGGACATCATGTTTGAAATAGTGGAGGAATAGCACAGGAGAGGAAGACCTGGAAGAGATGAATTGACAAGGTAACTGGGACAATGTGGGATAGGTGTGTCAGAGTCAGTGTAATTGGCAGTGTAATTGGATAGGGCAGAATGCAGAACTTTTGAACATATAGTTACTCTGAGTCACAGGTGACTCAATGAAACATAACAACAACAACAACCCTTGATAGAATGTTGCTTTCCATTCAGGGACTTTTATATTAATCATCAAGAGATGCCCTTTTGTACACAATGATAGTTACATAGAACAAACCATCATGATTATACTAAATTGTACAAAAATACTACTACTTGGTCTCCTTGTGCCATCGAACAGAGTTTTTCAGAGGCAAGAGAATAAGAAAATAGGTAGTAGAAAAAAGAAGCCATAGTCATCGATAGGTCTTCATAAATTGTCATTATGTGTTCATAAATAAGTCATCATATAAATGAGGACTGCAATAGGTTTTATTATTTTCTCTTTGCTGTATATATGCCCATGTTTGTTTGCACATTTACTGAAGAGCAATAACATCAGGCTGAAGAATAAGCTTAACCTGATCTGGGCCATAGTCTTTGCAATTGTGTGCTAAGCATCAGAGAGCAAAATAGTGACTAGGAATGATAGAAATAGAATTGATGCTTTTGAGCTGTGGTGCTGGAGAACAGTGTTGAATACACCAGGGACTGCTAGGAGCACAAACAGGTTTGTCCTAGAGAGGGTGAAACCAGGCTGCTCCTTGGCGACAAGGATTCCGAAATCTCATCTGACATACCTTGGGCATGTTGCAAGGAGGGACCAGTTCTTGGAGAGGGACATCATGTTTGGGAGCGTGGTGGGACAGCGCAAGAGAGGAAGACCATCAATGAGATTGATCGATTCAGTGATTGGGGTAATGGGAAGAGGTGTGTCAGAGACAGTGATATTGACACAGGATAGAGCAGGGTTTAGGGTTCTTATACATGGGGTCTCTATGAGTCGCAAACGACTCGAGAGCACATAACAGCAACAAAAACAACAAACTTTTAAATTTTGTTTATATATTGTTTATATTATATATATACTAGTTTCTGGAGGCTAGTTCTAGAATTTAATTTTTTTGGTAACAGAATATTGAGTGATTATGACAGAATTGAAGAGAAATTAATATAACCAGATTATAATGACTTTTAGGATTCTAAATCTCTTCCCACTGAAGAAAGGTTAAGAATTTCCTCACTTGTACAAAGGATAGCAAAATATTCCTTGTTGAAATGTATAGTAATTTTATTACTTTGTTAAAATTGAATTAAGTTAAAAAACAAGGACTGCAAATTAGAATTATAAACTCAAGTTGTGATATATTGTTGTTCAGGTTCAAATTCATTCTTTTGTCTGCTCTATCTAAATGGATATGGTTTCTTCAGACAACCTTCTTTTGTCAAGTGACACATAAAATCAAAGGAAAAAGTTCCTACTGTCAAGTCTCATGTTCTTGGTGAAACACCAGGCTAAAGGCTTATATTAAATCAAGTTGCTGCAGTGCTGATGTAGCCAAGACTGGATGATTAGACAGCAGACTTCTAGCTTCTGAAGGAATGAATCTAACATTGATAGGTAGTAGGTAAGAATTACCGGGAAAAGGTGAAACAAGGTTACTTGTTGGAGCCAAGGATTTTGAAGCTTCGTCTGACATACTTTGCACATGTTGCAAGATGGCTCCAGTCTTTGGAGAGGGACATCATGCTTGGAAATATGGAAGGACAGTGAAAGAGAAGACCTTGGATGAGATTGATTGACTCAGTAACTGGGGTAATAGGGGTAGACGTGTCAGAGACAATGAGATTGGCTCCAGGTAAAACAGAGTTTAGAGCTGTTGTTATGAGTCACAAGTGATTTGATGGCACGTAACAACAATAACAACAATAACAACAGATTTCTGAGGCTGTTAATCTTAACGGGAAGAGATTTCTTCTTCTCTAGGCGGGATAGAATTAACAAGGAGGACATTCTAAGTCTTCACAGTTTACTCTATGAACTGGACAGGGCATTTATCTTCATTTATAAGTGTGAATCTCAAAGCTCAGAAAAGTTAAAACTCTTTTTATTTCTCAGAGACTTACAATGCCAAAAATTTAAACAATAATCTATGAGCAATTTAATTTTCAAAATATAGAAAAGTTGGTTATCAGCCCAACTTATTTCTTTGCCATTGAGTTGGAGCCAACTCATAGCTGACCATCCAAACTGGCATCCACTTTCTAAACATCATGCCTCCAGAAATTCTATGAACATTGATAAATGTCGATAGTTGTAGAGGGGTTTAAGGCTTTTTGTTCTTAGGGTCTCTATGAGTTATGCTCAACTGGAAACAATCAACAACAACAGAAATAGTACAAGAGGAAAGTGCCCTTCTGAGTTGTGGTGCTAGAGAAGAGTATTAAACATGCCATGGACTGACAAAAGAACAAACAGATCTGTCTTCTAGAGGATACAACCAAGTTGCTCCTCAGAGGAGAGGATTCTGAAGTTTCATTTTACATACTTTGGGCACATGGCCAGGAGGGATCAGTCCTTGGAAAAGAACATCACACTTGGAAAGATGTAAGGACAGCACAAGAGAGGAAGTTCTAGGATAAGACGGATTGAGACAATAACTGAGATAATAGGGGTAGGTATGTTTTAGACAGTGAGTCTGGCTCAGGATAGGGCAGTAATTGTGAACCTTCAAGTTGGATCCTACCCATAGCTAACACTCCGGTGGGTTTTCAGAGACAGTTAATTCCGTTGGAGGAGATTGCTCACCCTTCTTCCATGGCACAGCTAGTGGAATGGAACTGTGTGCATTCAGGATTGCAGGACAGCTTTTGGCACTAGGCCACCAGAGTTCCACCAGGATAAGGCAGGATTCAGAGCTATTGTGCATAGGATCATTATGAATCACAGTGGACTCAATAGCACATAATTACAAGAGTGACCATTGTATTCAAACCACCAGAGAGGCATAGCCTTGAGGTTAACAGCATAATTTCCCATAGAGTACACCACTGAAATTACTCTCTTTCCATTGAAGAAGGGAGGGCTTAATGTCAGCCTTCTAAATCTGTGTTAATTCTTTTATTGGACACAAAGTGTCATCACATGCAATCCAGATTCATCAGTGATAATTGGTGTCTGGGATGTAGAGGTTGGAAACAAGAAAAGAAGTAGTCCAAAAGTACAGTTAGTTACAGAAATGAGGCTGGAAATAGATTGGTTGGATTTTGTGGGTTCAGTTATTTGTTCCTTGCAAATACCTTCTTAAAAAACACAAATCTTGACTTTACATATGGAGTTCATTAAATGAACCTCATAGGAATCAGACTGATGACATCTGTGGAAGAAAATCATTGGAGAAGCTTAATATCAGGTGCAGACTGTGTATTGGACCATTAATTACTCATGTTCAGGTTCAAATTGAGGCTGCAGAAAATAAAAACAAGTCAATGGGAACCAAAGCTGGTTCTTGAGCCTATCCCACCTGAATCTATAAATCATTTTAAGAAGAGGTTTGAAGCATTGAAGACCAATGACCAAAACCCAAATGAGTTGTGGGATGACATCAGGGATATTATTAATGAAGAGAGCAAAAAAAGGTCACTAAGAAGACAGAAAAGGAAGAAAAACAAAAATGGATGTAAGAAGAGACCCTGAAAATTGCACTAGCGCATTGAGAGGCCAAAACAAAATGAAGAGATGTTGAAGTAAAAGAACTTAACAGAATATTTCAAAGAACAGCTTGAGAACACAAAGTTAAGCATTATAATGGATATGCAGGAACCTAGGATTGAAGAACAAAAAGAACTTTCTCAGTATTTCTCAAACTGAAAAAAAAAAAAAACCAACAACAAAAAACACCTGAAAAACTAATTTAAACCTCATCTTGCAATTCTTAGAAATGCCAAAGGCAAGATCTTGAATGAGCAGGGAACACCAAAAGATGATAGAGGGAATATACAGAATCACAGTACCCAAAAGAACTGACTGGCATGGAAATATTTCATAAAATACCGTATGATCAAGAGTCAATTGTTAGGAAGAAATTCAAGCTACAATGAAGGCACTGATAAACAGTAAGCCCTCAGGATTAATGAAATACAAATGAACCTGTTTCAAACGATAGATGAAGCCCTGAATTTGCAAACCAGACTGTGCCAGAAAATATGGAGGATGGTAACCTGGCTGATTGACTGAAAGAGATCCATGTTTGTCCCCAAGAAAAGTGATCCAACAAATGTGAAAATTATTGAACCACTTAATTCATATCACATGTAAACAAAATACTGCTGAAGAAGAGTAACAAATAGCTAGAACAGTATATAGACAAAGAAATGCTAGAAGTAAAAGTTAGATATTGAAGAGGTCATGCCACCAAGGATATCATTGCTAATGTTAAATGAATCTTGGCTATAAGTAAATAATGCCAGAGAATTTCTATTTGTGCTTTATTTACTATGAAAAGTCATAAAAGCAATCTACACATTCAATGCAATCCCAATACAGATACCAAATTCATTTTTTAAGATCAAAAGGGAAATTATCAAGTTTATTTGGAGAGGAAAAGACCCTGAATAAGCAAAGTACTTCTGAAAAACAAAAATGAAGTGGGATGCATAGCACTCTCTGACCTCAAAACCTACTACATAGCAGTAGTAACTAAAACAGCATGGTAGTGGCACAATGGCAGGCACACAGACCAATGGAACAGAATTGATAACCCAGAAATGGACCCATTAATTAACGATCAACTGATATTTGACAAGAAAATAAAACCTATTAAATATAAAACATAACCTCTTCAACAAATGGTGCAGGCAAAATTGGACTGCTACTTGCAGAAAGCTGAAACATTATCCATATCACACACCAAACACAAAAATCAACTAAAGGTGGATCAGAGACCTCAGAATAAAGCCCAAAACCATAAAACTCCTTAAGAGACAAACTGGGACCAAGCTTAGAAGGCATAGTATAGGGTATAAAGGGCCTGCCAAATACAGCCAGAAATGCACACTCTGAAGGGGATAAAATTGATTAATGGGACCTTCTATAGATTAAATCTCTGTGCTCATCAAAAACTTTTCCCAACAGGGTGAAATATTGGAAACAAATATTTGGAAGTACCATTCAAGACCTCCACTTCCTAAACAACATGCCTCTGGAACCTCTATGAACTTTGATAAATGTCGATAGTTATAAAAAGTTTCAGGTCTTTTGTTTATAGGGTCACTAAGAATTGTGCTTGACGTGAAGGCAATCAACAACAACAACCATCCCAGACAAGAGTCTCATGATGAGCGTGTCCAGAATCCTATAGGGTCTCCAGAAGAAAAAAGACTGATAAATCAATTAAAAATGGTCAAAAAAACCATAGACTTTTCACAGAGGAATACATTCAGATGGTCAATAGACACATGAAGAAACACTCAAAATCTCTGGCAATAAGATAGATTCAAATAAAAATCACAATGAGATGTCATCTTACCCCAGTAGCAGAGGCAAAGTTTATCAGGGTATCAGGTAATAAATGTTGGAGAGGATGTGGCAACATAGGAACTCTTATACATTATTGATGGGGTTGTACAATGGTACCACCACTCTAGAAGGTAGTTTGGCGCTTCTTCAAAAAGCTGAATCTAGAAATTCCATATGACCCAGCTATTCCACTACTTGGAATATACCCTGAGAAAATGAGAATTGAAACAAAACGGAGACTTGTACATCAA
>NW_006399937.1:6191911-6231636 GCF_000299155.1 Elephantulus edwardii | reverse complement strand
GTCTATTATTGTAGAACAGTACAAGGATCCAAGTGCAGGAAAGGGTGCTTAAACATAGGGTTGCACCATTTGATGGTGGAGGGAGGTACTGGCAAAGAAAGGGAAAGATCCAGTGTGAAAAATACTATATATGAAATTTTTGAACTGGGTATGTAAACCAGTATAAAATAAAATGGGAAAAAAAAGAAAGAAAGGCATACTTCAGGATTATGTCCTACTCAATCTGTATGCTGAACAAATTATTTAAGAAGCTGGACTTTATGAAGAAGATTGTGACATCAGGATTGGAGGAAGACTCATAAATAACCTCTCTTCTGCATATAATACAACCTTCCTTGCTGAAAATGAGAAGAATTTGAAACCCTGCTGCAGGAAATCAAACACTGCAGCCTTCAATATGAATTACGTCTCAACATCAAGAAAACAAAAAGTCTTAACACTGAATCAATAGGTGGCATCATAATAGATGGAGAAAAGATTGAAGCTGTTAATGACTTCATCTTACTTGGATCCACAAACAAAACACTTGGTACCAGCAGTCAGGAGATCAAGAGACATATTGAACTGGGAAAGTCTGCAGTCAGGAACCTCTCCAAATTAACTGAGAAGCAGTGATGTTAGCTTGAGGAGTAAGATGCCCCTGAATCAGGCTATGGTTTTATCAATTGCCTGTTGTGCATCTGAAAGCTGGAAAACAAGTTAAGGATGACAGAAGAAGAATTGATGCCTTTGATCTGTGGTGTTGGAGAGGAGTACTGAATATTGCATGATCTGCCAAAAAAGAACAAACAGATATGTCTTGGAGAAGGTGCAGCCAGTGTGCTACCTGGAGGTAAGGATGGCAAAAGCTTCACCTTACTTACATACTTTGGGCACATTACTAGGAAAGTTATCTTGTGGAGACTTCTTGCTAGGAAAGATAGGGGGACAATGACAGACAGGAAGACCCTCAACCAGATGGATTGACATGGTAACTTCAGCAGTGAACTTCCGTGTGTTAGAGATTGTGAGGCTGGCACAGGTGAGGACAATGTTCATATCTGTTGTTTTTACAGTCACTGTGAATTGTACAAGACTAGAGAGCACCTAATAAAACTAACAGCAATATCACATCCTATTGGGCATGGTTTACTAATTGCTCTATTTGTTTAGATCTGCAAAAATGTTTAGAATCCAAAGAATTTTTCCCATATTAGGTAATCTCGAAGCAGGTTATTATGGAATATGCTCTTAATATACTGACCAAAGGAGAAGCATGAGTAACTGTTAAGGCCATTTTTCTTCCTGCTACTATTGACTATCAGGAGATTAGAATTTCATTGTGTGAGTGGACATAATCTCATTTGGAAATAGAATTTTCTTTGTTAGTTTAATGAAACTATGCCAATGTTTGATCTGCCTCAACTTAGTCAGTTCAATGTATAAAATGTGCATGTTAGGCACAGAAGCAAACAAGCACAAAGGAATTGATAAATTTGAAGTTCACTAAGGTAGCCAAGAGCAGAAGCTGAAAAGAACCAATAACTTTCTCACAGAACTAATTAAAAATATAGCAAGCCTTCCCCTAAATCCTGCACTCTGCGTTCAGAATTATGAACTCCTAAACTGTAGCAAAATAAGTCCCTGGACCTTAAAGCCCTTGACTTGTATTATTTCTGTTCTAGCAGCAGTAAGATACTAAGGGGGGAGCTCTGGTGACCTTGTCTCCAGAGGGTGGTACAGACCCAAAGGTAGCACCTCTCTAGTGGTTTGTGTTCGAGTGGTTTGAAGGGAAAAGAAGGGCAACGCCCTCCTGTGCCATTTATAGCCCTCTGAAAACCACCAGGAGGTTTAGCTATAAATCGGTTTTGACTTGATGACAAGTTTTAAGTTTGAAGAAACTAAGGCAGGGTAATTAGATGTATATTCTAGGTACGTTTTCTTTATCTTGCAAATTAAGTTTGGTCCAAGTATTTTTCAAAGCTCTGAACGTGATGATGTTTGAATTTGAAGACCATAAAAGCAAGTACACCCGCAAAAAGCAGGCTGGTTCTTATCCGTCTGTAAGCGCAGGCACTTGAGAAGCACACATTTAGACTGCTCTTTTCTGAAGCCTCTTCCTTTTGCCTTTTCTTACATACCTAACAGATCGCCTCACAATAATTCTCATCTCAAATTCACAGCCTGTTATTGTCTCATTGTCTTAAACCGAAAATAAACACAGCCGCTTGCAAGGCTGTCTATACAATATGCTCTTCGATGCAAGCCTCCCACAGAGCAGATGTATGTTTATATGTGAGAGTTCACTTTCCACAGGGTGCTATGAATAATTTTATTTGTGGATATCACTACTCAGAAAGCCGTTCAATTTGATAAACCATTCTTTTCTGGTTTGTTTTGCTTTTCTGTGTTTACTTAATTATTTATTTGTTTATTTAGTCTTCTTTATAGAGGTTTGATTCCTATATGTTTAAAATACAGATATTAGATGTTCCCCTTGATAGATTTGATAGCATAACCTACTCCATCAATAGTTCTTATGACCTGGTGGTAAGGAATTGTACTGCCAAACCAAAGGTAAGTAGTTTGAATCTACCAGCTGCTCTGCAGGAGAAAAAACAGCAATCTCCTGCTTTGTGATTTAAAGCCTCTAAAAACTCACTGAAGAGTCAGCTATGACCTAGCCCCAACTCAATGGTACAAAAAAAAGAAAAAATCAACCTCTAAAACTCCAAAGGGTGTAGTCTCTAGTGAGTGCACCAGAAGCCTCAGAAAGAAAGATGGAAGTTTTCTCCCAATAGAGTTTAAAATTCAGAAGCCTAATCAAGGGTTGCTCTGAGTTGGAACTTCCTCATGGCATTGAGCTGAGCTGAGTAACCCCAAACAAACTGGAGAATATTTGTGCTTCTTTTCTCCCATTTTCCTTGAAGTATAAACCTTGCTGTCTTCTGTCCTAGCCTTACTTGTTTTGGATTGTTATTAAAACAGTTTCGTAGTGTATGCTCCTTTAGGAGTATGTGTGTGTTTGTGTTTCTGGAATTGGTTACTCAATAAAAGATTCAGGTGTGCTGTTATGTAGATGACTAGCTGTCTCCTAATTTTATTTCTTAGTTATTTTTCCTTTTATAATTATACAAAAATTTGTCAGTCAATTTACTTATTGATGGTTCTTGGTTCTATACAGTTTAAGGATTGAATTAAGCCTCTCCACACACACAAAAAAACCTTTAAATCCTACCCTCAATATTTGTGACTCTGACTTTGTTTGGAAATAGTTAATGAAAGCGCTATCAATTACATTAACATAATGATCTCCTTGAGGAGGGCAAGCTTTTATCGCTTCTTAACCTTGTCCCTACGAAAGAGTAGAAGTAACACAGGGAAAGAGACATATGAAGATGTACATATGAAGAAAGAGGTCACGTGAAGATGTACTGATTAGAGAATACCTACCCGAGTACTACCAGAAGTTAGAAGAGGCAAGAAATAATATTCCCCTAGAATTTTCAGAAGAAACATGGCCCTACAGTTATCCTGAATACATTCTCTTAGATTCCAGACTAGGCACAATACATTTCTATTCTTATAAGACCCTAATATGACACTATTATGACAGTTAATACAGGGTATCATGTTGTTGTTGTTTTGTCCCGTTGAGTCGCCTGCAACTCATAGCAACCCTATCTAAGTACGACATCTCTGAACACTGCTCTATCCTGAGCCAACCTTGCTGTTTCTGACACACCTATTTCCACAACCCCAGTCACTGAGTCAATCCATCTCATTGAAGGTCTTTTCTCTCTTGTGCTTTCCCTCTACCCTCCCAAGCATGGAGCCCTTCTCCAAGGACTGGTTCCTTCTTGCAACGTGCCCAAAGTATGTCAGACAAAACTTCAGAATCCTTGTCCCCAAGGAACAGCCTGGTTCCACCCTCTCATCTCCATGATGAACGTATTTGTTCTCTTAGCAGTCAGTGGTATACTCAATACTCTTCTCCAGCACCACAGCCTAAAAACATCAATTCTCCTTCTAATATCCCAAGGCATAGTCCAGCTTTCCAATACATAGCAAGTAATTGTGAAAACCATGGCCTGGATCACACACACCTTAGTCTCCAGACTGACACTGTTACTCTATAGTACTTTGGAGAGGTCCTTGACAGCAGATTTTCCCAATGTAATTAGTTTGTTGATTTCTGACTTGTGAGTGTTGATTGTGGAGCCAAGAAAATTGAAGCTGTTGACAATCTCAGTCTCTTCACCATCTATCATGATGATGCCAATAAGCCCAGTGGTGAGAATCTTTGTAGAGTATCATGAGGAAGTTGCAAAAAATGTCCATATACAAGGTACATGTTCATATTTATCATGTATATAAGATATGATTTTTGGGTAATCTGATACTGTTTTCATAAGAAACTGCCAAACAATTTTTGAAAGCCACTGTATTATTTTTCTACTCCTATCAAAAGGAAACTCAGATGGTATATTTTGTAGGGAGTTTTATTGCTAACCCTATTTGGAGGTTTTTATCCACCAGCACCTCTGCAAGAGAAAAACGGGCACCTGGGAAGCCTTCTGGAAATACCCTGGAGAGTCAGCTATGAGTAAATTCTAATTAGACAGCAATAAAGTCTCAAAAGTGAGAATTACTAAGTATTCCCATTTTACATATATCGCCAAAATTTTGTATTAAAAATGTCTTTTTAAAAAATATAGTTAAACTATTGTTGTTAGGTGTTGTTGATAAGATCAACAGCTTCTAGAGATACTATTAGAACAGATTGAAACTCTGCAGATTCTACATCAACTTCACTGTATCAGTTATGCTTAATCCATTGTTGTAGCAACAGTGTCAGTCCCTCTATTTGAGAATTTTCTCTTTCACTGACCCTTCATTTTTCTAAACAAAGTAGTTGATGTTAACTTGTACTTCACTTTGGTTTCAGTTTGTATTTCCCTGATAACAAGTTATATTAAGCAGCTTTGTATGTTTATTGACCATTACTGTATCTTTTCTTATCTTTTGTGCATCTTTGCACATGGAACTCACCCAATTGACTGTGCAGGAGTTACATTTACTACACATGTGAAAAAAAATCATTAAAGAAGTTCAATATCAGCAGTCAAAACCAATCCAGGTGTTGACTGTGGGATACATCAATTACTCATGTGCAAGTTCAAATAGAAGGTGAAAAAAATAAAACAACTCCAGAAGAACCAAAACACATCCTTGAGTTTATCCCTCTGAATTTAAAAATAATCCCCAGGATAAGTTTGAGGTATTGAATACAAATAGTTGAAGATCAAATGTGTCGTGAGAGTGCATCAGCTATCCATGAGGAAGGCAAAGGTTATTATCCACACATTTGAGGAGGAGAAGAACAAAATAGATGTTAGAAGATACTCTGAAAATTTCAGTAGAGAGAAAACAAGCAAAAATAAAGTGAGGAAATGCCAAAGTCAAGAAGAAGAACAGAAAATTTCAAAAGGCAGCTTGAGAAGACAAAGCAAAATACTATAATGGAATGTGCAAAAAGATATTGATGGAGACAAAAAAAGGAAGGATTTGCTTAGTATTTCTAAAGCTGAAAGAGCTAGAAAACTAATTCAAGCCATGAGTTGTGATACATAGAGATAATATTGGCAAAATCTTGAATGATACAGGAACCATCAAAAGAAGATGGAAGGAAAACAGTATTTGACACAAACATTTCAGGAAGTATCATATGAACAAGAATCAATGATAAAGAAAGAGTAAGTTCAGCTGCACTGAAGGTACTGGCAAAAAGTAAAGCCCCAGAAATTTCCAGAATACAAACTAGCATGTCTTAACCAACAGATGCAGTCCTGGTCATATTCATGTATCTATGCCAGGAAAATTGGTGGGCAGCTGCTTGACTGACTGAAAGGAAGAGCTGAGTATTGTATTTGTTCCCTTTCATAAGAAACAAGATACCACAGGATATGGAAATTATCAAGCAATATCGTTAATACCGCAGGGAAGTAAAATATTGCTGAAGATCTTCCAAACACAGAGAACTGACAAAATTTCAAGCTGATTTTAGAGAAGGCCATGATCCCAGAGATAGCATTGCTAATGACAGATGGATCCAGGCTGAAATCACAGAATACCATAAAAAATGTTTATTTGTGTTTTATTCACTATGTAAAGGTGTTTGACACTGTGGATCATTAAAATCTATAGCTAACACTGAGAAGGATGGGAATTCCACAACTCTTTATTATCTCATGTGAAATCCTTATCCAGATCAATAGGCTGTTGTCCTAACAGAGGAAGGGAACAATGTATGGTTTAAAATCAGGAAAGGTATACAACAAGGTTGTATTGTTTCTTCATATCTGTTCAATCTGTATGCTGATTACATGCCTCTGGAAGCTCTACGAACTTTGATAAATGTCGATAGTTGTAGAAGGGGTTCAGGTCTTTTGCTCATAGAGTCTCTATGAGTTGTACTGGACTGAAGGCAATCAACAACAACACATACTGATTAAGTTATTCAAGAAGCTGGACTCTAGAGAAATGTGGTATCAGGAACAAAGGAAGACTCATCAACAACCTGTGCAATGCAGATGATTCATCCTTGCTTGCTGCATGTGAGAAGTACTTAAAATGCTTGCTGCAGAAGATCAAAGAATACTGCCTTCAATATGAATTGCATCTCAACATCAAGAAGACAAAATAAAAAAAAAAAAAAGACAAAAATCTTCACCACTGGAGCAATAATAAGCATCAATAAAAAGCATTGGTACCATCACTCAGGAGATCAGTAGATATATTACATCGGATGAGCCCACTATCAGGGACCTCACTGAAGTGCTGAAGAGCAATGATGTTAGTTTGAAGACTAAGGTATGCCTGATACAGGTCTTTTCAATCACTTAGAGCAAAAAATATTTCTCCCAGATGAACTTACATATCCGTTTCTGTCTTTGGTTTGTACTTCAACTCCTTAGCCACTCACTAAACAACTAGAGCTCCATGATGCCTAAGAGAGAAGTCAATTCTTCATATTAAAGGGCCATTTGAACTCTTTATTGGATTCTTTTAAACAATTCATATTTTTTTATGATAGCTTTTGTAGTAATACTAGAAACTGGGTAGTGAAAATCCTCAACTCTTTGGTTCTTCTGTTCTTCTTCCAGTTTTAACCAAGGTAGAATTTTTATTGAAATATCATTGAATCTAGAAATCAAATTGAAGATAATGAACATTTTGACAATATTTTGTCTTCTATTATCAGAATGAAAATGTCTCTTTTTTATGTTAAGAGTAATTTTCTTTGACAATGTTCTCTAATTTTTAGTGGAGACTGTTAACGTTTTTGTCATATTTATTCTAAGATCATTCATGGCCTTTGATGATTATAAATAGTATTATTTTAATATTGCATTTCCCAATTGCATGTTGCTGTGGTATTAAAATATAATTTATTATTGAACTTGATTTTTCCATTGATTTGTCTGTTACATTTTCTTTTAAGAGATAGGAGAATTTTGGTAGTAATATTCATAATGATTTCTAGATCCTGGATTGCTATGAATAGTTTGCACTAACCTAAAGTTTTGTGATTCAAATCAACCCAATGGCATCAAAAAGGAAAAACTTCAAAATCTAACTTCTTGAAGATGAAAGCCAAGAAAATCTATAAAATTTAGCACTACCCTGTAAACAGGGTCACCCAAAATTGATCAGATAGATAGAACAGATTTGGCTTGAGATTTTTTGATGCTTTCTGTATACACAATCATTTCATTTGCAAATAAAAATAGTATTGTATCTTTTTTACTTATTATACTGACAAGGGTCTACATTATAATGCTAAACAATGTCAGAATGGACACCCTTATTTTCTAACAATCTTAAGGAAAATATTTATTTTTTTCCATTAACTATGATACAACCTATAAATTCATCATGGGTGTACTTTGTACCTTAAAGTGATTTTCTTGCATTTTCATTTGGTACAGACTTTTATCAAGAATGGCATTTGAATTTGGTAACTTTTTTTTCTCTTTTAACTCTGAAGGTGCATTCTCCTTTATTCATTCAGTGTGATGACTTACATTATAGCATTGCTTGATTGTTAAATGTTAAACCAAATAACAACTGTTAGGTTAGATCTCATAGTAATAATAACATTAACTTATTATGATTATATAAGGGTCTATGAAAGGAGCAGATGCAATGTAGAGGTGCCTGAATCTGATTTGTACCTGCTTCTTAAAGGGAAACTGTCTCCATTAATAAAAGCCTTGTTGTTGTTGTTGTGTACCGTTAAGTCAGAACTGACCCATATCAGACCCTCCAGTGGGTTTTCAGAGGCAGTTAATCGCATGGAAGGAGATTGTGCATCCTTCTGCTGGTGGATTTGAATTGTGTGCCTTCAGGATTGCAGTGCAGCATCTTGCCAATAGGCCACCATAGATATATGGAAAGACATGTCACCCGACACGCTCCTGCACCTATTTTTGTCAATCATTGGGTCCAGTATTCATTGCAAATTCACTCACAGTTTTGAGGTTTATTAGGAAAATAGGTTAGGGTTGAGGGAGGTAAAGAATATCATACAATGCAAGGGTAAGTTTAGTCCAGAAGTTCCAAGCCAGATTAACAGAAAGACACAATTCTTCAATTAGTCAAAGTCTAGGTTCAGTTCAGTATACTCCTGAACTTCCTCAGTCATCCAGCAAACTTTACCACAAAGCACCTACAAGTCAGCTTTTCCTTCAATTATCCAGCAAGCAAAACGTTTAACTTTGGTTTCGTCTTCAGGGTTCCTCTGGTTGCCCCTTGCTATGGTCTCTGCACAGCAATGCCACAGCCTCTTTACCCAGTCTCCACCACAGTGTCTTCACAGTGACCTCACAGTGTGGAAACTCCTCGTTCTTACATTGGTCACACAGGTGTTGATGATTTGCATGACCATGTGTCTGTAATTAAGGTAGCTAGAAATCATGCACCCCTAAAGGAGCTAATGCAGTGAGAGAAAAGCCCGTTTTCAAGGGTTCTGATAGCGTGGGGATTTTGCCATTAATATGGGATACAGGTTTCTTCTAATAGTATCAGAACTTTGCTTGACTTATTAAACAAATTTGAAAATATACTATACAACTCACTTTTCTTAGATTATATTAATATTCTGAGCATTAGCATTATTTCTTAATTAAATACTAAAATTCATCAATAACCACTGGAGGTTATAAAAATTATGATTTTAATTATTTTGATGATACAATATTATCAGCTTTTTTAAAACTATTTTGGTTTTCAATATTGACTTTTTACTATGCATGCAGTACCATTCTTCCTCTGTTTGCATTCCCTGCATAGTATACCATATGTTTATCTGATTCAAAGTGGCCATAGCCAGTTCATTACATCTCAATAATGCTTAGTATGTCAATATTCATGCGTTCCACTTCATTTTCAACTATTTCTAGTTTTCAAACATTCAAGCTATTTACATTTCATGTACCAATTGTTAAACTATGTTTGGTGATAATTTTCCTCATTTCAACTGACTTCTAATCCGGGCTCTATCACTACACTTATATAACTATAGCCTTTGTTTAGTGTTCATAGGGTTTCCAAAACCTTTTATTGAGAAAGTAGAAGGTCCATCATGCTTCCTAGTCAGTCTTAATCACTAAAACCAGTCCACAATGAGAAACCCTTTTGGAGTTTGACACACCAGTGGCAAAGATTTTAGTATCACAGTAACCTCAAGTAATCTCAGTGCAGTAAAGTGACAGAAAAATGCTGCACCACTTAGAACAACATTCTTTCCAAACACAATCTTACTTCCTGAAAGTGAGAAGGCCTTGCTGCCGTTATTGCAGAAGATCAAATAAGGAGGCCTTCAGTATAGCTTGTGTCTCAATATTAAGAAAACAAAGATTCTGACCATGGGACCAATAAGCAGTGTCATGATGGATGAAGAGGAGGTTGAAATTGTCAACAGCTTCATCTTACTTGGATCCACAATTAACACTCCTGGTATGAGCAGTCAGCAAATAAGGAGACACATTGCAGCAGGAAAATCTGCAGTTAGGGACCTTTCCAAATTATTGAGGAGTAGTGATGCCAATTTAAGAACTAAGGTGTGTCTGATTCAGGCCATAGTCTTTTCAATTAGTAGATATGCATCTGAGACCTGGACAATGAATAAGGATGACAGATAAAGAACTGATGCCTTGAGCTGTGGTGTTGGAGAAGAGCACCAAACATCCAATGGATGGTCAAGAGAATGAACAGATATGTCTTGGAGAGGTACTCTATGGAGGCAAGAACGATGAGGTTTTGCCTCACATACTTTGGACATGTTGCTAGGAGATGCTACTCCCTGGAGAAGTACATGATGTTGGGAAGGGTGGGGGGTCGGTGCTGGAGAGGAAGATCCTCCACCAAGTGGATTAATACAGTGACTGCTGCAATTGGCTCTTGTGTGTCTCGTGTATCAGGAAGTGTGAGGCTGGTGCAGGAAAGGACTGGGTTCAGATCTTTTGTTCAAAGGGTTGCTTTGAGTCGTACTTGACTCAATGGTAACTAACAACAACAACAATCTTGGTTTTGGTTAGTTAGATTTAACAAGGTCTGAGTTGTCAACATAGATTGTTAAAATTATTGCCATAGATTTGTTTCTAACTTCTTCATACTATGGTTTTAATACCAATACTGTATTTTATGATACATATTCTTTCATTCATAGCATTTATATATTTATAGATCAGTTTTGATATGGGCTTGTCAATTTTATAGTAATCTGTTCAAAACATCAATATTTTGCTTTCTTGTGTTTCTTTGCCATTAATAAAAATGAGGGGTTTTTTTGTTTGTTTCAACAATTTACAATTGTGTATCTTTCCATTTTCTTATTTAAATTTGATATTTAGTCATAGAGTCTTGTTTTCTTCATACAAGTACCTGTGACAGAATTGTGCTGCTAACTCAAGGGCAGCACCTCTCTGATCGTTAGAATCTACCAACAGCTTTGATGAAAGCTTAACATGTTATATTCAATAATAACTCAACTATTTATAGTAGGATTGAAACTACCTCATGACTGACCCTCCAAAGAGTTTTCGGAGACTGTAAATGATACAGGAGTATACTGTACATCTTTTTGTTGGAAAGCAATTACTGGATTTGAATCATATGCCTTTTAATTGACAGTGCAAGTCCTTGTAACTACTCTAGGCTACCAGAACTCCCTACATGTCACTCTAACTCAGAGTCAATTCTATGGACCATTAACATAAGTATTTTGCATGGACAGAGACTTAGCTGGATCTTTAGTATTGGTTCTTGCAGCCTTCTGGTCCCAAACACTGGGCACTTTCTGTCTAGCAGACCCCTATTTAGACTCAGACCCCAGAAAGCACTAGGTGGGGACTTGACTGTCTTCCTAGTTTCCTGAAGAGGAATGCAGCATTAAGATTGGAGGAAATCTTACCAACAACCTGTTTTATGAAGATGACAAAACTTTGCTTTCTGACAGTGAGGAGGACTTGAAAGCTTGCTGTAAAAGTTTGAGGACTACAGCTTTTGGAATTATATCTCAACATCATCTGGTCAATAGGCAACATCATGATAGAGGGAGAAAGAGTTTAAGTTGACAATGATTTCAGCTTGCTTGGGTCATCAATCAAATACCAGCAGTCAATAGATCAGGAAATGTATTGCATTTGGCAAGTCCATTGTAAGTGACCTCTCCAAAGTATTGGAAAAATAATACTGTCAATTTGAAGACTAAAGTGCACCTGATTTAGACCATCAGATTTTTAATCACTCATTACCCATCTGAAAGCTGAACAATGAATAAGGATGACAGCAGAAAAATTCATGCCTTTGATTTGTAGTGTACTAATATCCCATGGGCTCCACAAACAATGAACATATATGTCTTGGACAAAAAAAAGTCAGCCAGGGTGCTCACTGGAGGCAAAAATTGTGAAGTTTCATCCCTCATACTTGGTGATGCTAAGAGAGGAAATTTTTTCAAAAGGGGCATCATGCTTGGGAAGGTGGAGTGTCAGCAAAAGAGAGGAAGAACTTTCATGAGATGGATTGACACTGACTGCACCAGTGAGCTCTAGTCAGTGTCAGAGATGTTGAGGATTACACAGGATGGTTCAGGTCTAGGGTCAGGCTTGTTGCTTATAGGGTCGTTGTAAATTATAGTTCACGTGATGACACCTAACAATAACATACTATACCAATTTTCAGTATATTTATGTAGATATATACATACATTGAAAGGAAGGCAGAAAAACTAAGAAAGATATTTCAAACTAACTTATTTATTGACTTTTTGTGATATATTCATTCCTTCCAATAGACTCAGATTTGTTTCTCTTATCCTTCCCTTTCATCTTGAAATCTTCTTATATTAATCTTATTTTTCTCATATTATTTCATACAGTAGAAGTCTATCAGAGGTAAATTCAGTCAGAGGTTTTTCTTCTCAATCTTTTTCTGCTTTACTTTCCACTTTGAAAGATAATTTCACTGGATACAGAGTATAAATCCAGGAGTTTTTTCCCAGTATATATATATATATATATATACTCGTGGTAACTCGTGGTTGCTGTGATGATAAACACTGTGACACTGATGTGTCAAATGTGGTAATGGTTACCCATAATGGACAGTGTTTGGTGGAGCTCCCCAATTAAAATAAGCTTGGAAGCATGAGGAGCATCCACTATCTGTAGTCAGGAAATAAGGAGACACATTGCACTGGGAAACTCTGCAGTTAGGGACCTTTCCAAATTATTGAGGAATAGTGATATCAGTTTGAGGATTAAGCTGCATCTGATTCAGGCCATAATCTTTCTTATTACTAGTTATGCATCCAAGACCTGGACAATGAATAAGGATGACAGAAAAATAATTGATGCCTTTTGAGCTATGGTATTGGAGAAGAGCTCTGAACATCCCATGGATGACCAAGAGAATGAACAGATATGTCTCGGAAAGGGTGCAACGACAGTGCTCTTTGGAGGCAAGAATGATGCGGATTCACCTCATGTACTTTGTTGTGGGTTTTTTGTTTGTTTCTTTGTTTGTTTATTGATACATACTGTTGAATCAGATCAGATTGGCACAGATCACATTGGCCGAAAGGAAACTTCTCCAGTGGAGCATCTGGTGTAGGTGGCATGTTGTTAGACGTGCTTTTTCTTGGAGAAGGACATGATGCTGGGAAGGATTGAGGGTCGACAAAGGAGAGAATACCCTTAACCAGGTGGACTGACACAGTGACTGCTGCAATGGGCTATTGTGTGTCAGGAAATGTGAGAATAGTGCAGGATAAAACAGGGTTCAGATCTTTCATTCATAGAGTTGCTATGAGCCTTGCTCGACTAGATGGCACTTAACAACAACAACAACAACTTTCCAACCACTAAGCTAACTCTCAGCCATTATCTTGTGAGTTATTACTTCTCATCTATATTAATTATTCTCTCTTCATTCAGATACTTGAAAAACCATATTATATTATATACTGCTTTCTAATTCTTTTTAAATACCATCAAGCAGACTACTTCTAATAGTGGTTGTGTTAAAAACAGATCTGAACCTTCTCCTATCCTGCACTAATCTCAGGATCTCTGATAATCTCAAATCAATTTTTACATTCAGTGTATCAATTAATCTTATTGAAGGCTTTCTTCATTTTCCCTGCCCTCCAACTGTCCAAGTATGATGTATTTTTCCAAGAAATGACCCCTTCATACAAAGTGCCCAAAGTACATTAGAAAAAATGTCACCGTCTTTGTAAGGAGCCCATGCTTACACTTCCTCCAAGACAGACTTGATTGTTGTTCTTTTGGAAGTCTTTGGAATACTCAATATTCTTTGCTATTACCACTATTAAAAGGCGTATATTTTTTGTCCTTTGTCTAACTTTCAAATATATAGCAAATAATTGAAAATATAAAACTTAGATTAAGGGTATTTTAACTTTTAATTTGACATTCTCCCTCTTTATCATTTTGGAGAGGTCCTTGACAGCAGATTTTATTACCAATTAATTTGTACCAGAGAATAGTTCTAAATATACAAGTCTTTATGACTGATAGCAATTAATATTGATTTCTTGACTGACATTATCAAGGGTGTTGGTTGGGGATACAAGTATAACAAAATTGTTAACTTTGTCAATCTTTTTTCCTTTCCATTCATTCACAAGTTTTCCATGTTTTCTATAGAGTCCTTTAAAGATGGTGCCAATGTCTTTATGAAATTTCTGGTATCTTCAATATAGCCATCAATTCTAAGTGAGCTCGTATTGATGACCATTTTCTCTTCTGGCGATTATATTAACTTGCTTTCCTATGTAACCTATAATTTTTGTTTGTGTTAAAACTTTTTCTGTAAAAGAAAGATGAGTTACTGAAGTTTTTAATGTTTCCCTCCAGAAAGGTCAAATAGCTTCTTCTATAGCATCATTAATATCAAGATAATTTATAGTTGAGCTTGGTTTGGACTTTGCAGAAGCACTGTTGTTCTGTGCCATCAGGTTGACTATGACTCATAGTGACCCTATAAATAATAGCTCTGAACCCTGCTTTACCCCGAATCAATCTCATTGTCTCTGACACACTTACCTTTATTATGCTACTTATTTTGCCAATCCATCTCATCTGGGGTCTTCTTCTTCTGCACTGTCCCTTGACCCTTCCAAACATTATATCCTTCCCCAAAGATGGGTCGTTTCTGACAGCATGCCTAAAAATATGTGAGATAGAGCTTCAAAATCTCTGCCTCCACAGAGCAGTTTGATGTCACCCTCTCTGTAGACCTGCTAGTTCTTTTTGCACCCCATGGTATGTTCAAGACTCTTCTCCAGTACCACAACTCAAAGGCAATAATTCTTCTGTCATCCTGGGTCACTGTCCAGCTTTCTGTTGCATAACAAGTAATTGTCAAGACCATGGCCTGGATCAGGTGCACCTTAGTCTCTAAATTGACATCCTTTTACTTCAGCTGTAGAGAAGTCTCTGACTACAAACTTTCCTAATGCAATTTGTCTTTTGATTTCTTGACTTCTGGTGCCAAGACTGTTGATTGTGGAACCAAGCAAACTAATGAAATGCCATTGAGAGTTTTCTTCCAGCTTTCCTACTGTATGCCTAACCGTTTTTGTTGTTTCATCCCCATAACCTCTCTGAAACACTGGAGCAAGTTGGTGGATAGATGCGGATATTTTTGTAGCTGGACTTTTTAGGATTTTAACTTATCATACCCATCAATGAGAGATGTTTAGTGGTAAGAAATTGTGCTTCAAACCCAAAGGTTAGTGGTTCAAATTCATCAGTTACTTCATGAGAGAGAGTTGGACAATCTCCTTCCGTGAAATTACCTGCCTCTGAAAACCCACTGGAGGGTCAGCTATCAGTCAGTTACAACTCATAGGTACACAAGAGAAAATTCTGTGATAATTCACCTACTTCTTTATGTACGACAACCAACCACGTTAGGTTAGGCTCTTTCTCCTAGAAATAACTTGCCATATTCTGTAACTTATTTTCCTTTACTGCATTTTCATACTTAATTTTCTTATGAGTTTCTAAACTCCCTGAATTTTGTCTCTTATTTGGTTTATAGGAGATTTTAGTGACTTTCTTCACTTCAGAAGGATCAGAAATGGATATGCGGTTTTATTTAAGAAATGTTAAGTCATTTTCATCTTAGTAGATTCATTTAGCTAAGTTTAAATGAAAGTTGTACATTTATGCCTTATAATGATATTTTTACAAAACTGTGAATGCTTTTTGACCCTGAAAGTACACACACTACTAAATGAGCATATTCAAAAGGATACATAAATACGTAAATTATTTTAAAAATCTTTAAATGTTAAGAACAGAGATTTTATATGTTTATGGAGTAGGTAGCTGCTTTAGAGGCACAAACTAAATTTTCAAGAACAGCCACAGTTCTGGCAAACAAAGGCAACTTGAAACTTGCCACTGTGGTGTCAAGATCCTTATTTCCAGAACACTTTGGGGTCTTCTCATGAAGTCATTCTAAGTCTCATCCAGCTATCACTATTTCTATGAGATTTGAGGTAAGAGGTTGGGGATATATAGATATTATTGTTCCCACTTTGCTGGTGTAAAGCAAGTTAAAGTCACAAAAGTGTCAGCCAAGTCGTTACTTACAATCGTATAAGTCTCTCAGAGTCAATGGAAAGAGGGCAAGTAGTCAAATTCTTATTCTGTGCAGTCATCATCTGATCCTCACAAAACAAAATTGCCTAGCTAATGTAAAAAGCTTCAGGCGATGATGTTGTTGTTATTGTTATGTGCCATCGAGTCGCTTGAGACTCATACCGACCCTATGTACAACAGCCCTAAACTCCACTCTGTCCTGTGCCAATAGCACTGTCTCTGACACTCCCATCCCAATTATCCCAGTCACTGAATCAATCCACCTCATAGAGGGCCTTCATCTCCTGAGCTCTACAGGCGATGATATATTATTTTATTTATTAGCCATTTGATTCAATGGCATTAGTTGTATTGACTAAACTTTAATAATCATTCCTTGGTATCAGAACAAACACAAAGATGACTTGTTATGTACCACCGTGTCTCCTGTGACTCACTGTGACATTATGTACAACAGCTCTGAAGCCTGCCCTATTTTGAGCCTGTCTCACTGACTCTGACACACCTAACTCCATTACCTCAATTACTACATCAACCTATCTCATCTGGGATCTTCCTCTCCTGCGCTGTCCTTCCACCCTTCAAAACATAATGCCCTTCTTCTAGGACCAGTCCCTCCTGGCCACGTGCCCAAAGTATGTGAGATAGAACTTCAAAATCCTAGTCTCAAGGAGAAACTTGGTGTCACCCTCTCCAAGATAGACTTTCTTGGAAGTCAGTGTTTAAGACTCTTCTCTTCTCCAGTACCCAACTCAAAGACATCAATTCTTCTTCTGTTATCCTTAGTCACTGTATATAACAAGTATTTGCAAAGACCATGGATTGGATCAGGCACACATTAATCACTATACAGACATTGTTGCTTCTCAGTACTCTGGAGAGGTCCCCAACAGAATTCCCAGTGCAATTTGTCTTTTGATTTTCTGACTGCTGGTACCAAGAGTGTTGACTGTGGAGCCAAGCAAACTAAAGCTGTGTACAATCTCAATCTCTTCACCATCCATCCTGATGCTGCCAATTGGTCCAGTGGTGAGAATCTTTGTCTTCTTGACATTGAGCCTCAATCCATATTGGAGGCTGCAGTCCTTGACCCACTGCAGCAGGTGCTTCAGGTCCTCTTCAATTTCAGCAAGCAGGGTTGTGTCATCTGCATAACACAGATTGTTGATAAATCGTCCACCAATCTTTACCCCACATTTCTCCTCGTAGAGCCCAGCCTCCCGGATAATCTGTTCTGCATATAGGGTGAAAAGGTATGGAGATAGGACTTTTGAAAATACATTTTATTACTATTTTCAATCTAGAATATATTACATAGAAATAAGGTGGTTTCTCACTTCAGAAATACTAAGAATAAGCAATACAACCCACATTCACATTTCCACATTAGTTTAATAAAGGCATGCATTTACCTTTATTATGCAGTCCTCACTGCTGCCTCCTATTTTCTTCACTTGCATTACTTGTCTTGTCCTTGAATGCATTGAGTTTACAGTCTTTGTTTAGTATAAAGAAACACTGTTTTCAAATATTGTTTTTTCTATTAATTTGCAGATATATTATTTACCCATAGAGCTGGTCCTTCTCCAGTTCACAAGCCTTTTTTTATGTTGTAAAAATATGCTACTCCTAAGTGCAGCAGTATCCACAGTAAGCATCTACTGAAACACTCCCATATTTTTTCAGTAGACATTTTGTTTTCCTTAGATTTCAGACTACTTGGTTGCCCTGTGACCTAAGATTTCCAATGATTCTAGAAAAATTGTGAATTTGTACTTTAACTTTTGTTTCCTAAAATCTATTTTCTCTTTTCAGCTTTCAGCAGAACTCAGTACTTTAAAAAAAATTGTTTGTAAACGTTATTAGCTCCACTATTCCAAATAAGGATAAAAACAATGAAAAAATCCAAAATAATACAATTAAGATGGAAATATATTTGGAATTTTTTTAAAGATAATGTATTTACAAATAAATACAAGAATTTAAAAAAATATTTTAATACTATATCTATATGGATCTATTTCCAAGTATGTGGACTTTCGTTATTGTGGTTGAGTTTACAAATACCTTTGAAAGAAAATTTTAAATTGTAGCCTATGTATTATTAATATTAGAGACGCTTCTTTGTTTAGTAAACACTCAAGTGCACGCGAACGAAGCAGGAAGTAGTGACTGGGAAAGAGAAGCAGCTGAAGACTGGACTGCTAAAGGTACATATTAAGTATTATTTTGTTCTTACCTTTCAGACAATAAGGAGTATTTTAGTATATTAAGCAGGTAGTTAACCTGGCAGCATTTATATAAAAAATAGTTCATAACAGGTCAAGTAAACAAAATTCTATATTAAAAATACATAAAAGGAGGAAAACTTAGAAACACTCGTAAATACTGAAGAGCTCACTTAAGATGAGGTGGACAGAAGAAACTTCAGATTTGAGAAATAATTGAGAACTATAATTAACTAAGTTTTATAATACCAATGCAGAAATGCTTACGGGAGTTAAACTTATATTTCAGGACTAACAGTCATGTTCTTAACATGTGGATGGTGCATTTTAAATGAGAAAGGGATTTAAGAGATAAAGGAAGATCCAATACCTTACAGACTTTACAGATACCTGAGAAACTAAAATAATTTAAAAAGCAAAACTATGCTTTCTCTTAATCTGTATGGGATGACTTTCTGTATTCTCTTGGAAGATGGAACTGTAATTCTATATGTGCATTTACATTTTCCCTCTCTGTTTAGAAATTTACTTCACAAAATCTCTCAATAAATGTTTGTTAATCAAATCCTCCCTTTCTCTTTCCTTATGTTATTAGTGCAAAAATTGTTGTTGCCACATACCTTTGAATAGAAACGAACCCATAGCTGACCCTCCATCAGGTTTTCAGAGCAGCTAATAACATGTGAGATGATTGGTTATCTTTCTCCCAAAATTAGCTGGTGGATTTAAATCATATGCCTTTGTGTTGGCAATGCAGCTCCTTACCACTTGATCACCAGAGCTCGCATATCTCCAGTCTCAGTCATGAGGTTAAATATCATTGTCGTCACTGTTGTGTTCCACTCAGTTGATGATGACCCATAGTGACCCTATGCACAATAGCTCTTTACTCTATCCTGAGCCAGTCTCACTGTCCCTAACACACCTATCCTTATTCATGAAAACATGATTATACTTATGCGAAATCTACACTGGGACCAGTACGCAGTCATTAGAGCAAAACAAGGAAACACTACATGGTTCAAAATCAGGAAAGGAATGCTTTAGGGATGTGTTCTCTTTCCATACTTTCTCAGTCTGTAAGCATAGCAGATCATGCAAGAGGCTTGACTTTATGAGGAGGAATATTACATCAAGATTAGAAGAATCACTAATAGCCAGTGTCATGCAGATGACACAATCTTACTTGCTGAAACTGAGGACTTGAAGCATTTTCTGCATAATGTCAAGGACTGTAGTTTGCAATATGGATTGAAGCTCAACATCAAGAAAATGAAGATTCTCACCATTAGGCCTATCGGCAGCATCGTTATAGTTGGAGAAGAGATTGAGATTATTACCAAATTCAGCTTGCTCAGTTCCACAATAAACACTCTTGGCAAAAGCAGTGAAGGAAACAAAAAATTAATTTATGCATGCATCAGGAACCTCTCCAGAGTGCTGCACCTGATCCAGATCATGGTCTTCACAATTGCTTGCTATGCGTCTGAGAGCTGGACAATGACCAAGGATGATAGAAGAATTATTGATGCCTTTGAATTGTGGAGCTGGAGAAGAGTATTGAACATACCATGGACTGCCAAAAAAGCTAACAGGTCTATTCTGGAGAGGGTGAAACCAAACCTCTTCTTGGAGGAAAGATTTTTTGAGAGTCTGTCTCACTTACTTTGGACATACAGCCAGAAGTCCCAGGACCATCTTCAGAGAAGGATATCATGCTTGGATGGGTTGAGGCATAACACAGAAGAGGAAGACCCCAAATGAGATGGAAGTCTCACTGAGGAAAGAATGAGCTGTTTCATAATGAGATGGAAGTCTTACTGAGCAAAGAATCAACTGTTTCATAATGAGGTGGAAGTCTCACTGAAGAAAGTATAAACTGTTTCATACTACCTCTTTTCAGAGGCTATCGAAAGTGACAAGTGTTATGTTCTTTTGGAAATTGGAAACTAATCAATATGATCCATTTTCCTCATTACCATTTAACTGTGACTGATTATATGTTCATGTTGATGCTTTTACAGTTTCACAGAACATTTCAGTGCCATTGACCCTCCTTGAGTTCTTACGCTTTTTGTAATTGACAAGTGCATTAAAATAAGTTTGTAACAAGTTCAGCACCCCCCTTTTTTATACTAGATAATTAGACTATTATACAACATCTTGGTGCAGTATTTATAATTTAGAAATTATTGCTTAAGCATGATTGCTTTGAGTAGTCAGAACAACTCTTTCTGTTCCTGTGGAAAAACTGAAAGTAAGCAATTGGAGAGACCTAAGTAACTTGCTTAAGGTTACTACCTAATCACCAGTCAAGTTTAAATTAGAAACCTTTATCTTCTCACTGTTCTGTTTTCTCTTAAATTCACAGTCAATGCTGATTCAAATAATGAAGGATGTTGTTGTTGTTTTTACATTACTTATAGTCAGGTACAACCCACAACAACTCTATGAACAATAGATCTGTACCCTGGCCAAACCTGTCCCATTCTCACACTTCCTGACACACTAAAGCCCATTATTGTAATCATTGTGTCAATCCACTTGGTTGAGGATCTTCCTCTATTACTGACCCTCCACCTTTCCAAGCTTCATGTCCCTCTTCAGGGAAAAGTCCCTCCCACCAACATGCTCAAAGTGTATGAGGCAAAGCTGTATCAACGTAGCCCCCAAAGAACACTCTGGCTGCACTTTCTCAAAAATATATTTGTTCTTTTGGAAGTCCATGGGATGTTCAGTACTCATCTCCAACACCATAGCTCTAAGGCATCAATTCTTCTTCTGTCATCCGTATTCATTGTCCAGATACATAGCAAATAATTTGAAAGACCTAGAGCTGAGTCAAATGTACCTTAGTCCCAAACTGATATTATTCTTCAATAATTTGGAGAGGTCTCTAAGTACAGACTTTCCCAGTGCAATGTATTTCCTGATTTCCTGACTGCTGATACCAAGGATGTTGATTGTGGATCAAAGTAAAATGAAACTGTTGACCGTTTCAGTCTTTTCTCCATAGTGATTTTGCCTGTCCAGTGGTAAGAATCTGTTTTCTGAACTTTGAGATGCAGTCTAAATTGAAAGTTGTATTCTTTGATCTTCTGAAATAAGTGCTTCAAGTCCTCCTCACTTTCTGCAAGCAAGATTGTGTCATCTGCATAATGCAAGTTATTGATGAGACTTCCTCTGACCTTTATGCTACATTCTTCTTCATAGTGTCTAGCTTCTGGAATAATTTGCTCAGCATACAAATTGAATAATTTGGGGATAGAATACAACCATGATGCACTCCTTTCTTAATTTTAAACCCTGTGGTATTTCATTGCTCTGTTTGCACAACAAACAGCCTCTTTGTCTAGGTATAGGTTTTGCATGAGCACAATTAAATGTTCTGGGATTGCCATTCTTCTCAATGTTAGCCATAACTCGTTATAATCCACTATACACACAATTAAATGCCTTTGTAGAATCAATAAAGCAGAAATGGACATTTTCTAGTATTATTACTTGCTTTCATTCAGGATCCATCTGATATTAGCTATGATATCCTTGGTACCCACGGCCTCTTCTAAATTCTGCTTGAACTTCTGGCAGTTCTCTATCAATGCATTGCTCTAGCTGTTTTTTAATACTCTTCATTAGAATTTTGCTTGCTTGTGATATTAATATTATTTGATTGTTTCCACATTCTGATGAATCACCTTTCTTGGGAATGGGAACAGGTATGGACCTCTTTCAATCTGTTGGTCAGACAGTTGTCCTCCAAACACCCTAGAATTGACTAGTGAGTGTGTCCACGGATGCATCTGTTAATTGAAATAAGTCAAACAAGTCAATTGGTGTCCAATAAATTCCTGTGGCCTTATTTTTTGCCAATGCCTTCAACGCAACTTGCACTTCTTTCTTCATTACCATTGGCTCCTACACAGATAGTGATTCCTGAAATTTTTTCAGTGTCTGTCAGTTCTTTTTTAGGAGTGTGACTGTGTATTCTTTCTATCTTCTTTGGATGTTTATTGAATAGCTTATTCAATATATTGTCCATAGCATCTTTTAATATTGTGTCTTAAATTACTTTTTCAGTTCTCTCAGCTTGTTCTACAGAACAAGAGCAATACAGAGCAAATTCTTCTTCCCTTTTTGTTCTCCAAGTCCAGCTCTCTATATTCCATTATAATATTTATAATATTTTGCATTGTCTTCTCAAGCTGTCCTTTGAAATAATCTGTTCAGCTCTTTTACTTTAACACCTTTTCCTTTGTTTTGGCTTCTTGATTCTCTAGTTTCATTTTCAGAGTCTCTTCTGACATCCATTTCAGTTTTTCCTTTCTCTTCTGTCTTCATTGACTTTTTTGCTCTTTTTGTAGATAATATCCTTGATATCCCACAACTCATCTGGTGTTTAATCATTGGTATTCAATGATTCAAACCTATTGTTTTGTTTAATTTGTTTATTTCAATTGAGATTTTATTATAAGTTTATAAAGAACTTGGATTTCCGTTCATTCATTGTTGCACATTTTCCTCCTTGTCTCTCCCCAGTTCGTTTTATCTTTAGAAAAAAAGTTCTTTCATTGTTATGCAGTCCCTCCCACAGACCAATTTATTATGCAGCTCTTTTCTGGACTCTTGTCACACCAATAATACCTAATCATATATTCCTTTTATGCAACTGTTTCTCTTGTCCATTTCAATGATGTGTATCCCCTCTTTATTTCATCCCCCTGTCAGGCCTGTTTTATATTAGTGGCATTATATGGTATATGTCTATTGTGACTGAGATATTTCACTCAGTATAATGTCCTCCATGGTCACCCATTTTGTATAATATTTCATGAGCCCCTTGTTTTTCAGTGTTACATAATATCCCATTGTGTGAATATTCCACAACTTCTCTATCCATTCATTTGTTGATGAACACTTGGATTGTTTCCAACTCTTTGCTATTGTGAACAAAGCAGCAATAAACATGGGTATGCATATATCTGCTTGGATGACAGTTATAGTTTCTTTAGGATAAATTCCCAGTAGTGTAATTGCTGGGTCAAATGGTATTTATACTTCCAACTTTTGATGAAGCACCAGACTGCCTTCCACAGTGGTTGCACCAATTTACACTTTCACTGACAGTGAATAAGGGTTCCAGTTTCTCCATGACCTCACCAGTATTGGTTTGCTGCTCTGTTGAATTTAGCTATTATTACTGCAGTAAGATTATATCTCATAGTTGTTTTGATTTGCACCTCTCTTAGAGCTAGGGATTTTGTACATTTCTTCATGTGTTTGTTCTTCCTCTGAATGTATTTTTTTGTAAAGTGTCTGTTCATATTCTATGCCCATTTTGCAATTGGGTTGTTTACCTTTTTCTTGTTGTAGTGTTCTTGTACTCTATACATTCTAGCATATAAGTCCCTTATAAGACATGTCATTACCAAATATTCTTTCCCAGTCTTTGCCTTCCTTTTTTATCCTGCTGGAGCTTTTGGATATGCATAGGGATTTGATCCTTAGAGGGTCCCATTTATTTATTTTTTCCTTTCCTGGTTGAAGATGTTTTCAGGATGCTTGGAAGATTGTTTATGTTGTGGATTAGGACTTCTAGAGTTCTTCCAAACTTTTCTTTAATGAAGTTTATAGTCCTTGATTTTAGTCCTAGGTCTTTGATCCACTTCTAGTTGGTTTTTGTGCATGGAGTGAGGTGTGGAACTTGAGTTTTCGGCAGATAGTTTTTCAATTTTGCAAACACCATTTGTTAAAAAGACTGTCGCTTCCTCAACAGATTTCATCTCCTTGTCAAAAATCAGTTTATCATAGGTAGATATCCTGATTTCGGGGTTCTCAATTCCATTCCATTGATCTATGTGTCTATCATTGTACCAGTACCACACTTTGTTGACCACCACAGCAGTATAGCAGGATTTGAAATCAGACAGTGAGATGCCTCCTATTTTGTTTCTTTTTTTAAGGAGTGCTTTGCTTATTTGGGGTCTCTTTCCATTCCAAATATAATTGGAATAAAGATATTGACTTTTTTCATTTCATTGAAGAATGGAATTGGTATTTGTATTGAGATTGCATTGAACTTGTAGATTGCTTTTGGTAGGGTTGTCATTTTCACACTATTGAGTCTTCCTATCCATGAGCAAGGTATATTCTTCCATTCCTCAAGGTCTCTTTTTGTTTCTTGTAGTAATGTTTTTCACTTTTCTTGGACTAGATCCTTTGTGATTATAGTTAGATTTACTTCCAGGTATTTAATCTTGTGGTTAGCTATTGTGGAGTATATTGATTTTCTCAGCTCCAGTCCTATATTCTCTTTGTTACTATAGAGAAATTCAACTGATTTTTGTGTGTTGATCTCGTATCTTGTCACTTTGTTGCATTGGTCAAGTATGTCTAGTAGTTTTCTTGCTGAATATTTAGAATTTTCTAAGTATATTATATATCATTTGCATATAGAGATAATTTTACCTCTTCTTTGTAAATTTGGATACCTCTTTTTTCCTTTTCTTGTCTTATTGTGATCACTAAGATTTTTAATACAATATGAATAGGAGAGGTAATAGTGGGCACCCTTGCCAGTTCCTGTTCTCAAAGGGAATGCCTTAAACCTTTCTCCATTGAGAACAATGTTGGCTCTTGGGTTGTGCATATACTTTTTACTATGTTGAGGAAATTTTCTTCTATTCCTATTTTGTTGATTGTTTTAATCAGAAAAGGATGTTGGATTTTGTCAAAGGCTTTTTCAGCATCAATTGACAGGATCATGTGGTTTTTGTTCTTTCGTTTTTTAATGTGCTAAATTATACTGATTGTTTTTCTTATGTTAAACCATCCTTGCATATCTGTTATGAATCCCACTTGGCCATGGTGATTTTTTTTTTAATGTATCATTGCATTCTATTGGCCAGGATTTTATTCAGGGTTTTTGCAATTCATATGGAACAGATTCAATAATATATTTTGGTTATAATGGACTTGGACTTGTTTTCATTTTCTTCAGCCTCAATTTGAATTTGCACATGACTAAATTGATAGTCTAATTGATAATCTGCCCTGGCCTACTTTTGACTGCTGATATTGAACTTCTCCAAGATTCCTTCCAAAGATGTAGTCCATCTGATGCCTATGCAGCCCATTGAGAAGACCATGTATGAAGTCACCATTTCTGTTTTGTTGTGTAGGCTTTTTAAAAAGTATTTGCAATGAATAAATCACTGAAAATAGAAAACTTCATCATTCTGTTTTCAAGCCTTATTTCTATTTCCAACTTTATATTTCTTGACTACCATTCCTTCTTCATTTTTACCAACTTTTGCCTTCCAGTCACCAATTATCATTTATACATCTTTATTGAATGTTTGGTCAATATTGCGCTGCAAAATTTGATAAAAGTTTTCAATTTCTTCCTCTTTGGCTCCAGTTGTAGAATGGCATATTTGAATAATAGTTATATTAACAGCTCTTCCTTATATGCAAATAGATAATACCTTATCACTCACAACATTGTATTTCAACACAGGATTTAAAATTTACTTTTTTTACTATGATTGCAATACCATTCTTCTTCTGTTTTACAACCCCAGCATAGTATAATATGTGATTATCTGATTTAAAGTGACCAAAGCTCACTCATCTATCTCATTTTACTAACACCCAGAATGCCAAGATTTGTGCTCTCCATTTCATTTTTTACAATTTATATTTTTTTCAACATTCAAGCTAGGTAAATTCCATGTTCTAATTATTAAAAGAGGTTTACTGTCATATTTCCTTATTTTGACTGACTTCCAATCTGGACCCTACCACTATTACAATATCTATTGTCCTTCCTCATCTTATACCTGTGAATATGTTAATCTTCCCTGGTAATAGGGTTTTTTCTTTACTATGATAAGAGAATCATGTTGTTGTTATGTGCCATCAAGTTGCTTGCATGCTCGTAACGACCCTATTTATGTATAACAACTCTAAACCCTGCTCTATCGTGTACTCACCTTATTTCTCTAACACACCTATCTCCACCTCCCCAGTCACTGAATTAATCCATCTCATCTAGGGTCTTCCTCTCTTGTGCTGTGTCACTCAGCCCTCCCAAGCATGACATCCCTCTCCTAAGACTGGTCCCTCCTTGCAACATGCCCAAAGTATGTCAGATGAAGCTTCAAAATCCTTGCCTCCAAGTAGCAGTCTGGTTTCATCCTTTCTAGGACAAGCCTGGGATTGTTTGTTTTGTGTTTGTTTGTTTTTTTTTTATAGCAGTATATGGTATATTCGACACTTCTCCAACACCACAGTTCAAAGGCAACAATTCTTCTTGTGTCACCCTAGTCACTGTCCAACTTTCTGACACATGGTATTTAATTGTGAAGATCATGTCCTAGGTTAGGTGCACCTTAGTCTTAAGAGTGACATAAAGACCTCAAATTCATTGCCTTCTTGTATGTACTGGCTCACAAATGATCTTCCATTTATGAGACTTAACATTTCGTGGGAGGAGACGACTTATTTTTTTCCTCCATAGTGCTTGGTGGATTTTAACTGTCCTAAAGACTGCACCTTGGAGTTAGCAGCACAGTTCCTTACTGACTAGGCCATTGGAGCATCTATCATTGTAGAAAGTAGTCTAAATGTAATCACTATGAATTCTAAAGAGACACAGAAGCATGAATGTGAAACAGGGAAAGATAGGAACCACAGGAAGAAGGACAGAGAAGTAAAGAAATCAAGGGCTACAGTTAGAAAGAGACAAGGATTTTCCCTCAGAAAATGGAGAGAGGGTGTTTACTCCAAAGACAATGCCTTGAATTTTAACATTCTGTGATAAAATGAATGATTGTCTTTGTAAGACACTTATTGTGGTATTCCTGCTACAGTATAAGTTGTTGTTGTTGTTAAGTGCCGTTGAGCTGCAGGTGACTAATAGCAACCCCATAAAGGAGAGTCCTCGATGCTTGGGTGCCTTTCATCCTCTCTCCAGGTTCATAGGGTTTCCGGAAGCAAGCTATTATGGAAGTGGATGCCACTCCTCCTTCCAACAGTATAAGTAGGAAGCAAAATAGTTGTTAAGTCAAAATTTTCACAATGTTTATCTGTAATAAAGACTATATGTGTAATAAAATGTTCAGATTTATACTTGTATCAGATTCCAAGTCAATCTTGGAATAAATTTTGATGAACTTGAGTTTCTCCATTAGGACACATAATGATTCAACATTCATTTAAAACATTTTTTTCCCTGTATTTCTCTTGGAAGCAGGAGTGGCATCCACTTCCATAATAGCTTACCCCTGGAAATCATATGAACCTGGAGAAAACATGAAAGTTATACAGGAGATGTCCAGGACTTTCGTCCATAGGGTCACTATGAGTTGCCTGTGACTCCACAGCACCTAACTCTACCACCACCAACAACAGCATAGAAAGAGAGAGCAGTTGGCCTAGAGGACAGAAAGTCATGCACCCAAGCGAAAGGTGAGTGACTCTATTCCGCGGCCCTCGGGCCAGCCTTTAATTGTTTTCGGGGAAACATTCTTCTAGGTCGTGTAACCCTTGTATGTCCACTTGCTGTACGAAGGTAACTCGTGGTTATTGTGAAGCTGAAAACTGTGACACTGATGTGTCGAATGCGAGAATGGCTGCCCATGGTAGACAGTATTTGGTGAAGCTCCCCAATTAAAATAAGCTTGGAAGCAAGAGTGGCATCCACTTCCACAATAGCTTGCCTCTGGAAACCCTATGAACCTGGAGAAAGGACAAAAGTTATACAGGAGTTCCAGGACTTTAATTCATAAGTTTTGTGTGTGAATCACCTGAGACTCAGCTTACACTTAACACACACACAAAACTCATTCTTCTTATATGTATCAGACACTACATTGACACTAAAAGTGTGTAGGGATAACTGTTTCATTGCATGAAAATTCTTACACTTGGGACTAGTTTCACAAAGCCCCTTTCCAAACAGCTCAATAGCTGCAATCCACTGCAGAGCCTGGGACGGCACAGTAAGGATTCTTGGTGCTGTTGAATCTTGAATTACTCATCAGGGGATGGGGCAGTCTGATCAGGATGGAGACAGCTTCTGTTGACACAGAAATATCCAGCTAATCACTGATAATAAGAGAGGAAACAGGTAAACACCTGTTTAAATGCAGTTTGAAGTTTTTAAAAAGAATTACATTTTGTAGGGCTTGTCAGAGTATGGCAATAATTCTTTAATTGTACAGGAAGACATAGTTAGAAATGAATTGGCCTCAGGCTGAGTTAAAAGGAGTAGTTTTGTAACAGGTTGTCAGAGGAAATCTCTGAATGCAGACCATGCCTGTCTTATAAAAAGAGAGCTTTTAAATAAGTTGGGTATGTGTGTTGTGTGTGTTTTCTTCCTCACTGTGTATAGATCTTTTTTTTTAAATTTAATACTAGAAAAGGAACTTTATTTAATGAGTTAATAATAAACATCATCTTAGTTATGCTAAGTAATTTCATAAAGCCTTTTAAAATGCACATCATAAATGCCACTTGAGGTTTTGGTGTCTATAGTGTGCACTCACCATTGATGAATTTTGTGGTATTTTATCCCTTACAAATGAACTATTCACTCGATTTCATTCCTAAGGACTCTCCATAAATCCCAGTAAAATGACTCATAAACACATTAACTGTTAGAATCAAGCAAAACAAAATTCACTACCGTCAAGGCATTCCCAAGTCATCTTCATTGAGTTTCTGAGGTTGTAAAGCTTAAAGGGAGGAGATTGCCTATTTTTCTCCCTAGAGATGACTAATGGCTTTGAATTGTAGACATTTCAGTTAGTAACCTAACTTGTAAAACACTGTATCACTGCCCATAAGGTTCTTAGGTTATAAATCATTATGTGAGAAGACTCATCTTTCTCCCATATAGTAGATACTGAGTTTTAATTACCGATATTTCAGTGAGCAACAGACTGCTTAACCATTACACCACCAGATAGACTTATCAGATTCCACACAAGGAAACTCTATAGTACATCCTTGATGGACAAATGAGATATAACTAACATTGACTTATTTTTCATTATGTAGGGGTATAGGAATGATGTCAAGTTCACAGTAATTTCATGAAAGGTAAAAACAGGCAAATAACCAACACTTAGATAGATAGATGAAAAATAATAGAATCGCCAATTATTTCATATTAACTTGTATTCATAATCAAGGCCATTGTTTAGCATCAGACAGGATTCTGGAGTTATATTTCATTGGACAAGTCTGCTGTCAGGGAACTCTTCAAAGTAGCAAGGAGCAATGATGTTAATTTGAAGACTAAGGTGCTCTTGATTCAGGTCATGGTCTTTTTAATTACTTGGTAAGCATCTGCAACCTGAACAATGAACAAGAATGACAGAAGAATTGATGTCTTAGAGTTCTGGTATTGAAGAAGAATACCGAATATCCCATAGATTGCAAAAAAAGCGAACAGATTTTTCTTGGAAAACAGTGTGGCCAGAATGCTCCTTGAAAGCATGGGTAGTGAAGCTTTGTCTCATATATTGGGAATATTGCTAGGAGAGGCTATTCCTTGGAAAAAAAATCATCATGCTTGGAAAGATAGAGGGTCAGCAAAGGGGAGAAGATCCTCAATGAGATGGATTGGCATAGTGATTCCAGCAATGGAGTCAAGTGTGACAGATGTTGAGGATGGCGCAGGAAAGAATAGGGTTCAGATCTGTTGTTTATAGTATCACTTTGATTATTATTCTACAAAATGACCCTTAACAACAACAACAACAGCAAGTGGTAAGAGATTATATTGCCAACCCAAAGGCAAGCAGTTTGAATCACCAGCTGCTCCACAGGAGAAGATGAGAAATCTCGCATTCCGATTCCTGCCTCTGAAATCCACTGGTGGGAGTCCCAATGAATCACTTATAAATTCATGACCATAACAACAATGTATGTTTTCTCAAATTTGTTCAGTTTTTCACTAAGAAAGACTTAACTGAAAAAAGTAAATAAGTACATTCATATTTGGGGACTAAGTTCACTTTTTTATTTCTCTGTTCAGTTTCCATCTCATGCCAATGTGGCCCAGTTAATTTCTGTTTTACCCAGATGGTTTAGTTTTCTGTACTGGTGATTCGTACACTAAAGTACACACTATACATTGTTATTGCTGTTGTTATGTACCTTTGAGTTGCCTGTCATTCATAGCGACCCTATATACAACAGCCCTAAATCCTACCCTACCCTGTGCCAATCTCACTGTCTCTGACACACCTACCTTAATTACCCCAGTCAATGAATCAATCCACCTCTCCTGCAAAAGAGAAGCCTGGTCTCACCCTCTCCAGGATGAACCTGTTCTTTTCTTTTACCAGCCCATGTTTAGCTGAATTTTATTTCAGAACCTGATTCCTACTTTATATAAAATTTATCAAATTATAACCACAAATATTCTTAATTACAAGAAAATTGATGACTACAGGAACATTCATGACTAGATAAAAGTCCATGGCTAAGCCAAATTATTAACATGCTTAATTAATAATGGAAAGGATAGTGGTTCAAATCCATTCAGACGTGTTTCAAAAGAAAGAATTGGCAAGTTAATTTTTTAAAAGTTAGCATTTGAAAAGAATGTGGAATATGGTTTTTCTAGTTTAACACACATGAAGTCACTGTGAATAGGAATTGACTCAATTTTCACAGAAATTTAAAATCCATGTTCTTATCATTTATTTCAAGATGACCATGTTGTTGTTGTTAGGTGCCAACAAGTCTAGTTCAACTTATAGTGATATGATGAACAACAGACCACTTAACCATGCCCTGCTCTATATTATCCTCATGATTGTGTTAGTCAATGTTGAGGGTCTTCTTCTCTTCCACTTGCATGCTAACTTTCCCAGAACGATACTTTTCTCCTAGGACTGGTTCCTGATGAAAATACACTCAGAATAACTGAGATGAAGTTTCACCATCTGTGCTTCTAAAAAAGCACTCTGGTTGCATTTTCTTGAAGACAGATTTGCTTGTTATTTTGGCATTTGATGGCATATTCAATAGTATTCCCCTCAGTTCAAAGGCATGAATTCTTCTATTATCCTTATTCACTATTCAACTCTCAGGTGCATAGCAATAAAATGAAAAATATCATAACTTGGATAAAGTGCACTTTAGTCTTTAGAGCAAGGGAACTGCATGGCTTAAATTTTTTTTTAAAATGGTATGCATCAGGATTATCTCTTTTCTTCATTCTTGTGTAACCTATATGCTGAACTAATAATTAGTGAAGCTTGACTCATTGAAGAAGAATGTTGTGTCAGGACTGATTCATTAGTAACCTTCATTATGAAGATGACACAACCTTGTTTGCTGAAACTGAAGAAAGTAGAAGTACTTGCAGAAAGAAAGTGAAACACTGCAGCTTTCAATATAGAATGCATCTCAATATCAAGAAAACAAAAATTCTCACCACTGGACTAACAGACAATATCACAATAGATGGAGAACAGATTGAAACTTTCAAGCACTTTATCTTACTTGCATACCCAATCGGTATACTTAGTACCAGTAGTCAGGAAATTGGGAGATATAATGCACTAAAAAAAATCAGAGACATCTCCAAATTACTAAGACAAAATGATGTCAGTTTGAGAAATAAGTAATGCCTGGCTGGGCATGATCTTTTCAGTCACTTGCTATGCTTCTGATATCTGGACAGTGAATAAAGATGACAGAAGAATAATATACCTCTGAGTTGTGGTGTTGGAGAAGAGTAATCCCATGGACTGCTAAAAGAGCAAACAGATACATCTTGGAGAAGATGAAGATAGAGTGCTCCTTGGAAGCAAAGATGATAAATATTAGTCTCACATTATTTGGGTATGTTTTCCAGAAAGTGTATTCCTTGCAGAGGCCAACATTCTTGATGGCAGGAGAATGGTGAAGGAGAGGAAGAACCTCAACCAGGTACATTGAAGCAGTGACTGCTGCAATGGGCTCCTGTATATCAAAGATTGTGAGGATGGCACGAGGCAGGATAGGGTTCAAATGTGTTGTGAGTTTAAGACATATTTACTCAACAGTGCTTAACAACATTTTTAAACCAACATCCTTACCTTTAGGAACTTTGAGTACGTTCTTGACATCAGGTTTCCCTAATCCAGCACATATTTTGATTTATTGACTGCTACTACCATGAGTGTTGATTATGAATCAAATGAAAATAAAATCGTTGACAACATCAATACTTTCTCCAGCTATCATGTTGTTTCAGTGGTGAAGGTTTGTGTTTTCGTGATGTTAATATGTAATCCATATTGAAGACTATATTCTTGATTTTCTACAGCAAGTGTTTCAAATCCTCTTCACTGTCTGTAAATAAAGATGTGTCTTCTATATGAGTTGTTAATGAGTCTTCCTCTAATCTGGATGCCACATTATTGGTTCGTGATCATATACTATTTCCAGAGATAAATCAACGCTGCCCTATTCTCTTTTTGATACATTGACTTCATGTATTCCTGGCATCTTCATGTTGTCCTTCCTGGACTATTCAAGATTTTTTTCATAACTCTCCTCAGTATTACAACTTTACGCTTAAATTTCTTCTTTACTTCTTTCAGTTTGAGAAATACTGAGCATGCTATTTCTTTTGGTTTTCTAAGTCCAAATCCTTGCCCATTTCATTATTATTAGACCTAAGTTTTGTTTTCATGAGCTTCACTTTGATAACAATGTTGTGCTCTACCGAGTTGGAACCAACCCATAGTTGGAAAGAACGTGATCCTGCAACAGGTTTTCAGAGGTGTTATATCACATATAAGGGGATTCCCATCCTTCTGCTATATTGCAGCTTGTGGATTTGCCTTTGGGTTTGCATCAGGGTTTTTTACCACTAGGGCATCAGAGCTTCCTATGATAACTATATTCCTATTTAGTTTTAAAGCAAAAATATTCTCTGAAAAAAATAGCAAGAAAATTTAGGTGTGGTTTTGTTTTCCCCCTTCACTATTTACAAAGTGCTACCAAACTTTTCAGGATAGCAAGACATTAATTGTTGTTATTAGGTGCCATCAAGTCAAGTACAACTCACAGCGATCCTAAAAACAGTTAATCCTTCCCTATACTGTGCCATCCCCATTATCTTTCACACACTTGAACCATAGCAAAAGTCACCTTTTCAATCCACCTTGTTGAGAGGTCATTTTCTCCTTCACTGACCCTCCATATTTCTAAGTGCAGTGTCCCTTTCTAAGGAAAAGCCTCACCTAGCTATCTATACAAAGTGTGAAAAGACAAAGCTTCATCATCCTTGCTTACAAGGAGCACTTTGGCTGAACCTCTTCCAAGACATATCTGTTCATTTAGCAGTCCGTGGGATATTCAGCACTCAAATGTATCAATTGTCCTTCTGTATGTTTTATTTATTGTTCAGCTCTCTGATACATAGAAGGTGATTGAGAAGACCATTGGATGAATCAGGCACACTTTTGTCTGCAAACATACATCATTGTTCCTTAGCATTTTGGAGATACTTCTGATTTCCTACCAATTTCAATTGACATATAGATCTCTGAGGCTTTATTTTTTGTCATCAGTACAGGTTGGACTTCTTTTATCAGTGTTATTGATTCTTGATCATATACTACTTCCTGATATAGTTCAATGCTGAACTATTCTTTTTGGTATCATCTGTGTTGATTGTTGATCCAATCAATATTAAATCATTGGTAGCTTAAGTCCTTTCTCAATATATCATTATGTTGACTAGCGGTCCTAGGATGGGGAGCTTTGTTTCTTGATATTGAGATGTAATCAATATTGAATACTGTAGTCCTTGATCTGAGACAACTGCTTCATGTCCTCTTCACTTTCAACAAGCAAAGTTGTGTCATCTGCATAACTCAGAGTGTTGGTGTTTCCTCAAATCCTAATGCCACATTCTTCTTCATAGAGACCAGCTTCATGAATTATTTGCTCAGTCTACAGAAAGTTTGCTGTCAGAGACCTCTCCAAAGTACTGAAGAGCAATGACATCAATCTGGATACTAGGGTGTGCCTGATTCAGGCCATAGTCTTCGCAATTGCTTTTATGTGTCAGAGAGCTGGACAATGTAGGGATGATAGAAGGAGAATTGATGCCTTTGAGCTGTGGTGCTGGAAAGGAGTGTTGAATGTACTATGGACTACCAGAAGAACAAACAGTTTCATCCTAGAGTGTGAAGTCAGCCTGCTCCTTGGAGGCAAGGATTCTGAGGCTTTGTGACACACTTTGAGCATGTTGCAAGGAGGAACTGGTTCTTGGAGAGGGACATCGTGGTTGGAAGGGTGGAGGGATGGAGAAAGAGGGAGACCATCAATGAGATGGACTTATGAGTGACTGAGGTAATGAGGGTAGGTGTGTAGGAGAGAGTAAAGCTGGCACAAGATAGAGCAGGTTTTAAAGCTGTTGTACATAGGGTCACCATGAGTTGCAAGGTACTCAATGGCACATAACAACAACACACAGATTGAATAGGCATAGAGAAAGAAATATAAACCTGTTGTACACTCTTACTAATTTTAAACCCTGCAGTGTCCTCTTTTTCTGTATGCACAGTGGCTTCTTGGTCTAGGTGTAAATTCCACATGATCACAATTAAGTGTTCGGGGATTTCCCTCCTTATCAATGTTTGCTATAATATGTTATGATCCACACAGTTAAATGCTTTTGGGTAGTCAATAAAATACAAATATGCTTTCTTCTGGTATACCTGCTTTCAGTCTAGAACCATCTGACATCAACACTATCCCTATTGCCATGGCCTCTTCTAAAACCAGGTTGAACTTCTGGTAGTTCCTTGTCAATGTACTTTTCTTGCTGTTTTTTCATTATCTTTAACGTTGCTTTGCTTGTGTGAGATATTAATGATATTGTTTTATAATTTCTACATTCTTTTGGATCATAGTAGAAATGAAGGTTCAAGAATGGTGAGTCCTTTCTGTTACATATTGGTCATACAACTTTGAAAAATAGAGGCACAATTTAAACATGTTTCTTGGCTCTAAAATAGCTCATATTTCCAGGCACCATATTGCTTCTTCCAAACACAATAATTCAGTTTCTAGAGATAACTACTTGTAATCTTGAAGAAAACATTTTTCTTCCAAGGATTATCTCTTATAATGTAACACCCTCATCTTTAGATCTACTTTCTCGTTGGTCAACTACTAATCACCTTTTAGTATTTCCTTTATTGTATTCTTGTGAGTTTTTTTGTGTTTTTTTTTTAACCCTCCACCCAGGACCTTTTTATGCTGTTTTGTTATGCTCAGAGGCCTATAGCTGTATCTATGAAAAGAGACAAAAAACTCTATTTTGCAGGCAATAACTAACATCCAGTCTGCTTCTGCACACCATCTGTCTTCCCTTCAAACAAGAATTATTATTTTTCACATGCATTGCAGGAAAACTGAAATAAAAAGCAGAAAACCTATAGCAAACTATGAGAGACAAATTTAACATGGTGAGCAAAGTCTATTTTCTAGGTAGAAATTTATAGTCTAATTTATAGAAAGAATTGCCAAACTTGGCTTATAATGTGGCCTGGCACACAGTGGATTCTCATCTATTTGTAGAATGAACTGTGCATGTGTATAAGTGTGCATATGGACCTTCTTCCATGAAGCAGACTCCTCATAATAAGATCCATCCAACTGAGAGAACCTGATGCTTCATCCTCCCACTGGGAGCCACTAGCATCTGGCAAGTATGATGGTCTTTCTGTCCTGTTATTATTTCCATCTCCATTGCACAGATGTAGGTTAGGCATCTCAAAATCAGGAGTTATTCATCAGCTACTGGAAGATATTCATTGTTATTTGGGCTGTCAGTGTAATTAGCTCATCTTTTTCCAAGTCTTTGCACCAAAGCTTGTTTGTTATTGGAGACTTTGCCTCATCACCACCATTCACATGCATATTAGCGTTTCAAAGAGCATGTTGCTATTTTGATTTTTCCTAGGAGCTAAGATTAAAATACTCCGTATTTCTTTCACATCCCTACCCCCAGCCCTTGAAGACAAAGCTACTTGGTCTGCATGTAGCTAATGGCCAATATTCCATGGAGCCTCTGATAATAGCCCAGATAAGAGTGAAGATCAGCCAAGCACAAAGTACACTGTAATAAGGTCACTAAAGCTGTAAATTACTGGTTTTCATCCTTAGATGTGTCTTGCAGTGGCCTAAGAGGGTTTCGCTTCATTAAATGTGAAAAGTCGCAACTCAAGCTAAATCTCTCTAGAGATATTAAATGCTGAACATATGCAATTACACCAAATGATGCTCCGGACTTGGGCCGCCCAGACTTGTTTTTGAAACTGTTCTCAATTTCTTCCCCATGTCTTACCCTGTCTTCAGGCCCCTTTTTTCTGCCATCACAAATAGCACTTGAAATAGCAGCCAGGCTCCAGCATAGGATGGCTGGCTGCTCTTCACATCTCACTGGTAACTCCCCCAGGTTTTTAGAATCAAACCGTGCCTCTGCAGTTCACAGCAGTCTTTCCTGTCTGCGTTTTAATTAATTCTGTACGGTACGATGATGATCATTTGGCTCAAAATAAAAGTGAGCCCCAGTTAATGTTGTTATCATTAGAAACATTTAATGTACAGAGGCAATTAGGAAGTTCTTTTGGAAGTCGAGTATAAGATGGAGGGGAAAGAAGGATGTGGTGCCAAGAGCTCATTTATCATATTAACAAGTGTGAGAACATGAGCCCTAGGTGGGTCCTCCTCTGGGTCCTTGATTGCGTTTGCGCGTGAGTTCTATATAATAGCAGCATTATGTTCACTTTTACACTTTCATTATCCTAGCACCGATATCAAGACCAAACTCACCCATTCCAAAGGGTGCAAACATAGGAAGCTGTACTAGATCACTCAGATGATCTGGAACAGGTGTTTTTACTCTGCTTGCAATTATTTTCTTTATAGTTCTTTTTGAGGGGTGTTTTATTATCGTTTTCCTCTACCACCTCAAGAATAAAATTTTGTTGTTGTGTATTGTCAAGTTGGAAATGGCCCATAGCTGGCCTTCCGGTGGGTTTTCAGGGACAGTTAATCACACAAGAAGAGATTAACCACTTTTTTAAAAAGTATCATTTTTTTATGTGTTCAATCTTCTTTTTCTTTGTCTTTTTACCCTAATTTGCTAGCTAGCAGTGTTTGGTGCCTCTGCTCACATTCCCTCTCATTGTCAAAAGGTATTGCCTGAATTCTGAAACACCCTATTCAAACTCTCCTCAGGGCTCCGTCCTTTATTAAAACTTATTTATCCTGTGTTTAACTTAGAAGAAACTGTTAGTCATTTATCGTCCTAATGAATAGTTCTATATATAACTGAGTCGCTGTAACTGATTTTAATTAATATATTCTACTTCCAGTGACACTTATACCTTAACATTAAATAAAGTTAAATTCTTTATATTAGTGACAATTTGAGATTGTTAAACCTTCCTGAAATTCCTACACCTTTCAACAGATTTTTATATATATTGGTATGCTGCTCTTAAGCCAAAACACACCAAATGTTGATTATGACTCACAGCAACACTAAGGACTGAGGAGAATTGCTCCTCTGGGTATGCAAGGTTGTAATTGTTTTTTTTTTTTTAATTTATTATTAAATTCAATGAAAATGTACAGAGACTTTGGGTTTCCATAAATTCATTGTTACACTTTTCTCCCCTCCCAAACCTCCCCTCTAATATCCTACCCTCTTGGAAAAGTAAAAGAAAAATTCTTTCATTGTTTTACAAACTCTCCTCCAGGTCCATTCCACTATGCAGCCTTCACTCTGAACTACTGTCATGACAAAAAAAAACTAACCACACAACCCTTTTAAATGGTTTTCTCCCTTATCTCTTTCAATGTAGACTACATTATTGAACCCATATTTCTCAGTCTCCCCTCAAACCCTATGTCAGTCCTACTTTACAACAGTAGCATCATGCAGTATTTGTCCTTTTATGACTGAGATACTTCACTTAGCATAATGTTCTCCAGGGTCATCCATTTTGGATAATATTGCATGAGTTCCTTGATTTTCAATGCAGCGTAGTATTCCATTGTGCGAATATACCACAGCTTCTCTATCTATTCATTTGTTGATGGGCACTTAGGTTGTTTATAACTCCTTGCTACTGTGAACAAAGCAGCAATAAACACGGGTGTGCATATATCTGCTTGGAGGATAGTTCTGGTCTCTTTGAGGTATATTCCCAGTAGTGGAATTGCTAGGTCAAATGGTACCTCTATTTGCAACCTTTTGTGAAAGCACCATATCGCCTTCCACAGTGGTTGCACCATTTTACACTTTCTCCAAAAGTGAATAAAGGTTTCAGTTTCTCCACAACCTCACCAACATTTGTTGCTTGCTGTTCTGTTAAATTTTGCAATTCTTACTGGGCTCAAGATTGGTGGAAGATATATCAACAGTCTGCGATATGGAGATGATAGAACCCTGTTGCTGAAACTGAGGAGGACCTGATGTGCTCACTGCAGAGGGTCAAGGAGTTCAGCCTCCAATATGGATTGAGGCTCAATGTCAAGAAGACAAAGATTCTCACCACTGGGCAAATTGGCAGCATCAGGATGGATGTTGAAGAGATTGAGATTGTTCACAGCTTCAGTTTGCTTGGCTCCACAGTCAGCACTCTTGGCACCAGTAGCCAGGAAATTAGAAGACGTATTGCCATGGGAAAGTCTGCGGTTAGGGACCTCTCCAAAGTACTGAAGAGCAAAGGTGTCTCTTTGGAGACTAAGGTGCATCTTATACAGGCCGTGGTCTTTGCTATCATTTGTTATGCATCAAAGAGTTGGACAATGACTAAGGAGGATAGAAGGAGAATTGTTGCCTTTGAGCTGTGGTGCTGGAGAAGAGTATTGGGGGTACCATGGACTGCTAGGAAAACAAACAGATTCATCCTGGAAAGGGTCAAATTGGGCTGCTCCTTGGGGACAAGGATTCTAAGGCTCCATCTAACATACTTTGGACATGTTGCAAGGGGGGACAGGTTCTTGGAGAGGGACATCATGCTTGGTAGGGTGGAGAGACAGTGAAGAAGGGGAACGCCCCCCTATGAGGTGCAATGATTCAGTGATTGGGTAATCGGGATGGGTGTATCGGAGATGGTGCAATTGGCACAGGACAAAGCAGAGTTTAGGGATGATGTACATAGGGTCACTATGTGTCACAAGCGACTCGACGGCACATAACAACAACAACAACTGGGGTGAGAATATATCTCATAGTTGTTTTGATTTGCATCTCTCTTAGAGCTAGGGATTTTGA
>NW_006399937.1:6182569-6187898 GCF_000299155.1 Elephantulus edwardii | reverse complement strand
TTGGACAAGAACAAACTGGGAGGAGGGTAGAGAGAATAGTGCAACAATGAATGAATGAAAACCCAAAATCTCTGTAACTGTTTATGAAAATTAATAAAATATAATTATAGGGAAAAAAAAGAAAAGATGCTTTGTATATTTATTGATGCTTGCCTTGTGACCTAGAATGTCATCTATCCTGTAGAATGTTCCATGTACTTTGAAGAAGAAGGTATACTGTGATTTTTGGGGATGCATTAGCCTATAAATATCTATGAGGTCAAGTTGGTTTATTGTGTGGTTTAATTCTTTGGTATCTTTGTTGAGTTTCTTTCTGGTAGTTCTATCTTTTCTTGAGAGGGGTGCATTGAAGTCTCCAAGTACAATAATAGTGTTGTCTATTTCCTTTTTCTGTTTTGTTAATGTTTATTTTATGTATTTTGTAGGTCTTACATTTGGTGCATAGATATTTATTATTTTTATATCCTCTTCTTCTATTGACCCTTTCAGCATTATGTAGTGACCCTCCCTGTCTTTTACAATGGATTTTACATTGACATTTATTTTATCAGAGATTAATATCACTCCTCCTGCTTTTTTCTGGTTTCCATTTGCTTGGTATATTTCCCTCCACCCTTTTATTATTAGTGTTTCTTTATCTTCATTTTTCAGGTGTGTCTCTTTTAGACAACATATTGATGGATTTTGTTTTTGTATCGAAACTGCTACTCTTCCCCTCCGCCCTCCAGCGGTGCATTTTTAACTTTTCACATTCAGTGTAACTATTGAGAGACTAGGTTTTATTGCTATCATTGTGTTGAGTTTTTTTAGTGGAGTTGCTAGTTACTTTGGACCATGCAGCTTTTTGTGGTATGACTGTAAAAAAGGACATCTCTGAGTCTTTCCTTCAATGCTGGTCGTGTTTTTACAAACTCTCTTGGGTTCTGCTTTTCTGGGAATATCTTGATCTCTCCTTCATATTTGATGGATAATTTCCCCGGGTGCAATATTCTTAGTTGACAGTTGTGTCCTTTGAGTGTTTGATGTATGTCCTTCTAATCTCTTCTTGCTTGCTTGGTTTCTGCTGAGAAACTGGTGCTTAATGTTATCTGTTCTCCCTTAAAGGTTACTCTTTGTTTCTCCCTTGCTGCTTTCAGGATTCTCTTCTTATCTTTGGTTCTGGCAAATTTAACTATGATATGCCTTGATGTTTTTGTTTTGGGGTCTAGTCTAGATGGTGTTTGCTGAGCTTCTTGAATGTATATTCTCTCATTCTTCATTATGCCTCAGAAGTTTTCCTCTAATAATTCTTCCACAACTTTTTCAGTGCCTTTACTTGCTTCTTCCTTTTCTGGGATTCCAATGATGCTCATGTTATTTCTCTTTATGGTGTTCCACATTTTTCTTAGATTTTCTTCTTTTTCCTTCCTTTTTGATTCTGCTTTTTTTTCTAGCAAATCAGTGGTGACAATTCTATCTTCTATTTCACTGGTTCTGTGTTCCATCTCTTCAGCTCTGCTGATATGTCCCTCCATCATGTTGACAACTTCTGAAACATTGGAACTTATAGTTTGAATAGTGGATTCTTGTTTTTCCAGTGCCTCTAATGTCTTGGTTTTTTTCTCTGCATTGTTCTGCATTTTTTGTTTTTTAGCTCCTCCTGGTTTTTGCTTGTAGTATCCTTGAATTCTTCAAGTTTGTCTTTCATCCATTGAATATGTTCAATCATTCTTCTTTTAATTTCTGTGTCAGAAAGTTCCATCAGACTTTCTGAGTTCAGGAAATCCACTGATACTTTGTTGCCCTTTGGAGGTGACATCTTGCTTTGCTCTTGTGTATCATGCGGGATAGCTTGCTTTCTTCGAGATATTGATATGTTCTTGATCTGAAGACAATGCTCTAGAGGTCAGTTGGGCAGCAACCCCACTTGTGTGTTTCTCTGAACTTCTGACTTCAGGGAAATGTCAGTCCAGAGCCTGTGAGAGAAACTTCTTATTGGCAAGACAGGTCAAGGTACTCCCGATTAGTGGCAAGATGATTTCTCAGACATGTAGGCACCAGTGTGGAGCCAAACGGGGTGAGGCAGGCACAGTGTAGGGGTGATCACAAGGACAGGTCAAACACTTGGGGATCTCAGTGGAATTTCAGTTGTCTGTGTGTGCTCACGATTGGGGTCCCTACTCAAATTCCTGCTGTCTGTTTCCCACCCAGTGGTTTTCACTCAGTCCTCTCTGCCCAGTGGTACTTACACAGGTGCCCTCATGCAGCAGCCCCTGCCCAAGCAGAGTCCTAGATTCAATGGGACCCAAAAAGTCCAAGTCAAATTCCCATCAACCCACTAGCCTCTGGCTCATCTGCAGAGTTCACAAAAGTTCAGACAGTTTACCAGTGGCTGGCTCATTCCTGAGCAGTCTGTGTGGCCCAGGAGGGCTTGGCCAAATTCCCCATTAGTGGGCATACACTTGAGTGCTCTTGCAGGTAATCAGCAGTGCCCCAGAAAACCCACTCAGGATCCTACTCTCCTTTCTCCTGCAAGATTAGTTCCATAGCAGCTCAGGTGGTGGCTTGGGGCAATGGCTGGATCAGCAGTGTGGCTTTGTGTTCCTGTAGCTCCAAAAGGAACTTCTGTAACAGAAGTTCTGATTCAAAATCCTACAGGTCACTGCTTGTTGGGTTGGTTGGTCTCTGTGTGGCATGAAGGACTCTCTAGTGGCCCTTGTGCACCACTAGGGGTCACAGGGATGTGGTGGGGGTGGAGGCTCGTGGTTGTGGAGCTGAGGGGGAGGAGGAAGCACAGGGCTCGGGGGAAGCAAGTGCATGCGGCTGAGACACTACCTCCACTGGGAGTTTATGAGACGGCAGCCCGCAAGGTGGGGTCACGCATGTCAGGCCACATGGGGGTCATGCAGTGGTGGGTGGTCGCTCCTCTGAGGTCACCCAGTGGCCAGCAGCAGTTGCTCCTGTGGTATCTCCTGGAAGCTGGGGGTGGTCGGTTGCTCCTCCGGAGTCACATGGTGGCAGGTGGTTGCCCCCTACTTGCTCCTGGTGAGTGGATTGCACAGTAGCTTGCCTGGTGTCTTTTGGCTCGGACTCACCTGTCCTCTGTGTGGTTCAAATTCCAGCTCTCCCTCTGCGCAGTGGGTTCCGGCTGGCAAAGTTGTAATTCTTAATGAAGACCATATTTTTCTCCTCTGGTTCAGGTTACTGGATTCTCGTTCAGCAACTAAGCACTTGGCTACTGCAGCACCATAGTTTCTGGATGCTTATTGAAGAATATTTATTTGGTTATATTTCCATTACTTAATAGCCCTGATGACAAAAAAGATTAGGGACTAAGCTACTGACTTAAAGCTTGAACCTATAAATGGTACCACACAAAAAGGGCACTGATAATTTGCTCCCTCAAAGGTTGTCTTTTGGGTGCCATCAAGTAAATTCTGACTAATAACAATCCTATGCACAACAGTTGGAAATATAATCTAGCTTTGCTGTGTTCTCATAATCACACGGTGTTTGAGGACATCCTTGCAGTCACTGTGTCTGTCCATCTTGTGGAAGGTCACCCTCTTTGTCACTCTCCACTTTACCAAGCAGGATGCTCCTCTCTGGTGACAGGAGTATCGGAGATAAAAATCTCTCCATTCTTATGTTTTAGGAATATTCTGGCTATACTTCCAAGACAGATTTGTTTCTTTTTCTGATAGCATATGGTTTATTTAATATATTCTTTGTAACACCATAATTCAAATGCATTATCAATATTTCTTTGATCCCTTTACTGTCTAGCTTTCAAATATGAAGTGATTGAAAATATTATAACTTAAGTCAAGTGCATCTTAATCCTCTTTAACACCTTAAACTGTTTGACTAAAGCAGACTTTCACAATGCAACATATCACTTGATATCTTGACTTCTACTTCAATAAGCGTTGTTAAACTTGGATCCAAATAAAATTAACTCCTTGACAAGTTCAATCTTTTCTCTATTTATCATGCTGTTGCTTATTGACCCACTTGTGAAGATTTTTGTTTTCTTTATATTGAGATGTAATCGATACTGAAAGTAGTATGTGCTTTACGTTCTCTTAACTTTCAGCAAACAAGCTTTTTAAATATTTCAATTTCTTGAATTCCCATAAATTTTAAACTATTAACATACAATATTTTAAAGTTTTAATGCTTTTACTATATATTTTTGAACAGTTATAAATACACTAAGGGGGACTTCAGTGATGTAGGCCATCAAATATATATCCCAATCTACTTAAACTTACATTCTTCTGTCTTGCCCTTTCTCTCAAAATTTCCAACACTCTTTTCCTTTTCAGTTTCAAAAAATAAGTGTGTGACTTACTGATAAGGAATTGCACTGACAGTACAAAGGTATTCAGTTCCAGTTGCTCCATGAGAGAAAGATGAACAATTTCCACCAGTGTGATTTACTGCGTCTAAAAACCCATTGGAGGATCAGCTAAGGGTCAGTTCCAACTCAATGTTGTTGTTCTTGTTGTGTACTGTCAACTTGGAACCGACCCATAGTTGACCCTCCAACAAGTTTTCAGAAGCAGTTAATTACATGAGAGGAAACTGCCCATCCTTCTCCTGCAGAGCAACTGGTAGCCTTAAATTGCCTACTTTCAGGATTACAGCACAGCTTCTTGACACTTCTTACCACTAGGCCACTAGAGTTCCAACTCAATGATATATAACAATATAATAAGTTAAACTAAACAGAAGAGAAGGATCATAAGTTAATATGACCACCCCTTATCTACAAATGCCTGCATCCATTTTATTTTGGCAGCGTTGAAGAGTCTACATTCTAATTGGAGTAAGTGTCAATACTTGCCTATTATCTCTCATCTCTTTTGGCTACGGAAGTGTTTGTTGCAGCTATTTTCTCCATATTCTCTTTTTTTTTCTTTTCTTTTTTCCCCCCATATTCTCTTATAGTACCATTTTTTGTACTATTAATGCAAAACTATACTATATTTAAAATAAAATTAGACTAGTCCACCTTCTTGAAAATTTCTATCCAATCTATTTATTTCCTGACTTTTGAAAATATATTAACGAATGAGATACACTCTCCACCATCAGCCAGAATCATATGGGTACACATATCTATTTTTTTATGTATGCTAAGAAGGGGTCGTGGTACTAGGGATATTGTTGCTGATGTGAGATCGATCTTAGCTGAAAGCAGAGAATACCAGAAGAATGTCTATCTGTGTTTCATTGATTATGCAAAGGCATTTGATTGTGTGGATCATAACAAACTGTGGCTGACTCTGAGAAGAATGGGAATCCCAGAACATTTAATTGTGCTAATGCGAAACCTATACTTGGA
>NW_006399937.1:6179417-6181153 GCF_000299155.1 Elephantulus edwardii | reverse complement strand
TTTTCCTAGTTCTGTCTCTGTATTCTCTTTGTCACTGCAGAGAAATCCAACTGATTTTTGTATGTTGATCTTGTATCCTGCTACTTTGCTGAATTGGTCCACTGTGTCCAATAGTTTTCTTGCTGAGTCTTTAGGGTTTTCTAAGTAAACTATCCTATCATCAGCAGAGAGAGATAATTTTACCTCCTCTTTGCTAACTTTGATACCTTTTATTCCCTTCTCTTGTCTTATTGATATCGCTAAGACTTCTAAAACAGTATTAAATAAGAGAGGTGATAGTGGGCATCCTTGACTAGTTCCTGTTCTGAAAGGGAATGCCTTTAACCTCTCTCCATTGAGAACAATGTTGGCTCTCGGATTTGCATAAATACTTTTTACTATGTTGAAGAAATTCCCCTCTAATCCTATTCTGTTGAGTGTTTTAATCAGGAAAGGGTGTTGGATTTTGTCAAAGGATCATGTGGTTCTTGTTCTTTGCTTTGTTAATGTGATAAATTACATTAATTGTTTTTCTTATGCTGAACCATCCTTGCACACCCGTTATGAATGCCACTTGGTCATGGTGAATTATTTCTTTGATGTATCTTTTGATTCTATTGGCCAGTATTTTATTCAGGATTTTTGCATCTATGTTCATGAGAGATATTAGCCTATAGTTTTCTATTTTGGTGGTGTCCTTCCCTGGCTTTGGCATCAAGGATATGTTTGCTTCATAGAATGAGTTTGGGAGAATTCCATCTTCTTCTATTTTCTGAAATAATTTCTGTAGAATTGTTAACAGTTCTTTTCTGAATGTTTGATAAAATTAACTTGTAAAACCACCTGGTCCAGGGCTTTTATTGGCTGGGAGTTGTATTACCTTTTCAATTTCTTCTTTTGTAATTAGTCTGTTCAGATGCTCAATTTCGGTTTGTATCAGTTTAGGTAGGTTGTGCATTTCTAAATATTCGTCCATTTTCTTTAGGTTTTCAGATTTGTTTCAGCATAGTTTCTCATAATATTCTAATGTTAGCTTTTTTATTTTAGTTGGCTCTGTCATGATGTTGCCTGACTCATCTCTTATTCGGATTATATTTGTGTCTTCTTCTTCTTTTCTTTTGTGTGTTTTGCTAGTGGTTTGTCTATTTTATGGACATTTCCAAAGAACCAACTCCTAGTTTTGTTGATAGTTTCAATTGTTTTTTGGTTTTCTATTTCATTTTTCTGCTATAATTTTTGTAATTTCAGTTTTTTTAGAGGGTGTTGGGTTTTCTTGCTGTTCTTTTTCACTTTGCTGGAGATGTTGGATTAGAGAGTTAATAATCAGTTTTTCCTGCCTTTTGATTTGTTTGCTTATTTCTATAAATTGACCTCTGATTACTGCTTTGGCTATTTCCCAGAGGTTTTGGTAAGAGGTGTTTTCATTGTCATTTGTTTCAAGAAACTTTTTAATTTTTTTTTTTATTTCTTCTAGCACCCAGTCATGTTCAAGCAAGGTGTTGTTCAGCTTCCAAATGTATGGGGTTTTTTTCCCTTTATGGTCTGAAAAGATGCTTTGTTTATTCAACAAATAAGCAAATAAGCAAAGCACTCCTTAAGAATAGAAGAACAGTAGGAGGTATCTCACTCCCTGATTTCAAATCCTACTACACTGCCTTAGTGGTAAAGACAGCATGGTACTGGTACAATGACAGACACATTGATCAATGGAATCGAATTGAGAATCCAGAGATCAACCCATCTATCTATGGTCAACT
>NW_006399937.1:6170598-6179317 GCF_000299155.1 Elephantulus edwardii | reverse complement strand
GCTGGAGAAGAGTATTGAATGCACCATGGACTGCCAGGAAAACAAACAGATTCATCTTGGAGAGGATTAAACCAAGCTACTCCTTGGAGACGAGGATTCTGGGGCTTCGTCTGACATACTTTGGACATGTTGCAAGGAGGGACGGGTTCTTGGAGAGGGACATCATGCTTGGGAGGATGGAGGGACGGCGCAGGAGGGGAGGACCCTCTATGAGATGGATTGATTCGGTGACTGGGGTAATAGGGATGGGTGTATCAGAGGCAGTGCGGTTGGCGCAGGATAGAACAGGGTTTAGGGCCGTTGTGCATAGGGTTGCTATGAGTCGCAAACGACTCGAAGGCACATAACAACAACAGCAACAAGAACATAGTACACTATCAACCAGCTAGAATGAGTGGTATGTAGCTGTAATAAATGTGGATTTCTAGATATAAGAAGCCACGGCTCAAATGTTGTCACTTTTTTAAGACCTCCCAAGGACCCTGTGCAAGAGTCTTGGCATTGTGGGGTTTTGTTTTACACATCTGTTAAAAGGATTAATGATATATTTATACCTGATAGAGTTATTGTGACATTTAACTGATATTACGTGTAAAAATTATTTAGCATTAAAGCTGACATATATAGTAAGTTCTCCAAGTATTTTATTTTTACACACTTTTATTAAATATGGAGCTCTGGTGTGTAGTGGATTGCTTTGTTAACCGAAATGCATCTCTGGCAGTTAGAACCTGCCAGCCACTGAATAAGAACTCTAGTGACCTAGCATTAAGGAGCTGCTTTGATCACTCCAAGAACCTGGTTCAAAACTAGCAGCTTTTCCACAGAGGGAAGATGTACAGTCTCCTTCTAGGAGATTTACATTCTCTAAAAACACCCTGAGGATCAGGTATGGGTTAGTTATAGCTTGATAGGACATAACAACAACAGCCAGCTGGAGAAAGAGAGGTAGTCTCCTTTCATAGAGATTTACAACCTTTGAAACTTGATAGAGAGGATCACTATGAGTTGAAATCAACTCTCTAGCAAGTAGTTTTAGGTTTTCATTATCAACATTTTACCCATGAGAAACGGAATTTAGAAATCTCTACAATCTTACCTACCAGAAAGTGTCAAAGCAAGGATACAAATTATGTTCCATCTGGAACTCCATAATATTTAATCTATTCTTTATTGTTTATGATTCTTTTGCAAGTAGAATATTATTTAACTATTACATCTTCTAACTGCGAGTATATAAAAAACTATTTTCACATATTTGTCTTGTATATACTATCATTTGTGTTTTGTTCGTCTCATACCATTTCAAACCTTGCTTCAAACAATTACTTTAAATTTTGTTCCAGATATGATAATATTAAGAAGAAATTTCAGAAAACATTGAATAATAAAAGCAGCAGAGTATCTTTTACTAATTAAATGAATTTTTGCCTTTTATGGGAAAGCTCACAATACTTATTTTTTTCTTGTCATAGTCACTGTAGATAAAAAAATGTGTTCATATGTTTAGATATAATTTTTAATATCTAAAGTTCTATATTTTTCTGAAATGTTATAATTTATCAATTACCCTACACATTATTTTAAATGTCCTGAGAAAAGTAGGTTGAATAATAGTAAATATCAGTTCAATCTTAATGAAAAGCATAGCTTGTGAATTGCAGACTAAATCATAAAAAGTAATAATATTAGGTGTGTCTATTGCTATGTCTAAGATGCCTTGATGCTTTGATAAACACTCCATTTTACACAATATATAGTACCTCTCATATGCTGTATGAAGCAATTTGTTGCTTTTGCCAATTCTGTCTTCAGCTAAAACCCAAGCTTCAGGCAATTGATAAAAATGGCTGTTACTCCAGTGACTTATAGGATCACATTATGCTCTATCTTCCTCTCTCTTTCTCTCTGTTTCAATTCCTTTATTTTTGTCTTAGTGTCTCTCTTTCCTCTTCTTAGAAGATTTACTATTATTTCAAATGATCTGCTGCCAACCTCTTTGATAAGGAGATTTTATCATTCAATCCAATGATGTCTAATATAGTTCCAGAAACTTGTACAAATCAATGAGAAGTGATCAGAATGACACATGCCATGTCAGAGCTAAAGATTTAAAAGTCACAGCAGAGTTTCACCATTAATCTTTTTCCATTGTTATAAAGGCATCAAGTTCCCTAGAAGGACTACTTTAGTCTCAGGCTCAGAATAAATAAGACAATGTAATAGCTACTTCTGATCTTCAGTAGATGTTTTCTTGAGGAGGAATGAAGTGTATCATTACAGTGGGATCCAGGAGAACAAAGGGATGACTTAAGAAGTCATGCTCATTATCTCTAGGCCTCTCTGCCCTACCCAATGAGAGGATTATATGTAAATTATTTTTCTTCAAGGGAGCTCTGGAGCTTGGTCCTTCTGGAGTTACACTACTAATCCAATGGATGTGCTTTTAAAAAATCTTTGTTATTTAACAATTTTTTAAAATATTATATTGGATTGCTCACAAAATTCTTATATATTGTGCAACTTAATGCATGGGAATGAAACACAATATGAATGAAGAATAGGATGTGTATTTTTGATAGTTCTGGTTCACTAGTGGATCAGCATATTTACAGCTTCAGAAACTCAAAGAAAGGGCCACTGGAATTCCAAAATCTCTGTAAATGTTCATTAAAATTATTAAAATAGTTTTTGTGTTTTTTTTTTTCTAAAAGGACCACTGTGAGTAAGTTTTACAGGAAACAAATGTTGACCTGAACCTGCTCACCAGTATATGCCAGTAAATTTGGAAGACTGGTATTTGGACAACTGATTGTAAGAGATCCTTACCTGTTCTTATTAATTTAAAAAAGTAGGGGTCAGTTCTAGAAAAAAAAACCCTACATAATATTGGAAAAGTCGCAGGGTCAGAAAAGGAGGAAGACCCTTAGCAAGATAAATTGACACAGTAACAGGAATAAACTTAAACTATAGCATTTTTGAGATTTTGAACATGATGCAAGATAAGGCAAGGTTCAGATATGTTGTTCATCAGGTCACTAGGAACTATAGTTGACCAGAAGCCGCCTAATAAACAACTCGTTAAGGTGTATTTGTTCTTCTTGTTGTTATGTGCCATGGAGTCACTTGCGACCCATAGTGACCCTGTGTACAAGAGCTCTAAATGTTCTTCTATCCTGTGCCAACCTAGACTTCTCAAACGCACTTATTATCATCGCTCCAGTCACGGAATCAATCCATCTCATTGAAGGTCTTCCTTACCTTCGCCGCCCCTCCACTCTGACAAAAATGATGTCCTCTCCAAGGACCAGTCCCTCCTTGCAACATGCCAAATGTATGTCAGACGAAGCTTCAGAATCCTTGACCCCCATGAGCATTCCAGCTTCAAACTCTCCAGGACAAAACTGTTTGTTCTCCTAGCAGTCCATGGTATAGTCAACACTCTTCCCCAGCACCACAGCTCAAAGGCATCAATTCTCTTTCTATCAACCCTATTCAGTGTTCAACCCTCTAATGCATAGAATGTAATTGCGAAGACTATAGCGTGGATCAGGCGCACTTTAGTCTCCAGTCTGACGTCGTTGCTCTTCAGTACTCTGGAGAGGTTCCTCACAGCTGACTTTCCCAATGCAATTCATCTCCTGATTTCCTGGCTGCTGTTTCTAAGAGTGTTGAGTGTGGAGGCAAGTAAATTAAAACTGTTAACTATCTCAATCTCTTCACCATTCATACTGATGCTGTCAGTTGGCCCAGTGGTGAGAAACTTTGTTTTCTTGATGTTGAGCTTCAGTCCATATAGGAGGCTGTAGTCCTTGATCTTCTGCAGCAAAGTCCTTCAGGTCTTCCTCAGTTTCAGCATGCAGGGTTGTGTCATCTGCATAACTCAGGTTGTTGATGATTCTTCCACCAATCCTGATGCCACATTCCTCTTTGTAGAGAACAGCGTCTTGGATGATCTCTTCTGTATACAGATTGAAAAGGTATGGAGACAGAATACATCCATCACGAGTCCCCTTCTTGATTTTGAACCATGTAGTGTTTCTTGCTCTGTTCTGACAACTGCTTCTTGGTCCAAGTATAAGTTTCGCATTAGCACAATCACATGTTCTGGGATTCCCATTCTTCTCAGAGTCAGCCACAGTTTGCTATGATCCACAGAGTCAAAAGCCTTTGCATAATCAATGAAGCACAGATAGACATTCTTCTGCTATTCTTTGCTTTCTGCCAAGATCCATGTAACATTAGCTATAATACCCCTGCAGTGGGACAAAGGTGAGATATAGAACCACATGAGAAAGCTGGTCTCTGGGGAAGATTCCTAAGTGTGAGCAGTTATGTGAGATGGTGAGAAATTGGATAATGCACAATGAAGGAGGTCTCTGTTCCAGAAGAACAGGCCTGAGAGATGTACCAACTCTTACAACTTCTACTCGTCACTCCTGACATTAACAGTACTTTGAGAAGGTACAGGCTTATGCTATTTGAGTCATTCCCTGGGTGATGCCACCCATTAAATACTTGAATAAAAACTAAAAGGTTAGTGGTCTGAAAACCACCCAGAGCTGCTTGAAGGTGCAATGTTAAATCATTTGTCTGATATAATAGGAAGATCGGGAGATGTGCTCCTGTAAATGTCACAGTCGAGAAAATCCCACAGGACAGTGCTACTCTATCCTCTAGGGTTGTCGTAAGTTAGAATTGACCCAACAGCAATGGGTTTGGGTGTAGAGAGACCTCGGAAGGGAAGTCTTGTGAAGCGACCTCTTCTAAATCCAGCCTGCACATCTGGCAGTTCTCCGATGACATATTGTTCCAAGCATTTTTGGATAATTTTCAGCAGAATCTTGCTTGCATGTGATATTAATGATATTGTTTGATAATTTCCACACTCTGTTGGGTCACCTTTCTTTGGAATGGGAACAAATATCAATCTTTTCCAGTCAGTGGGCCAGTTGGCTATTCTCCAGATTTCTTGGCACAACTTAGTGAGCACATCCAGGCCAGTGTGTGTTTGTTGAAATGTGTCAATTGGTATGCCGTCAACTCCTGGAGCCTTGTTTTTTGCCAATTCCTTCAGGACAATTTGAACTTCCTCCTTCATCACCATAGGCTCTTGCTCATATATCATTTCATGAAATCCTTCTGAGTCAGCCAATTCCTTCTGATACAGTGACTCTGTGTATTCTTACCATCTTCTCTTGATACTTCCTGGATCATTCAACATTCTACCCAAAGTATCCTTAAATATTGCCACCCGTGGCTTGAATTTGTTTTTCAGCTCTTTCAGCTTAAAAAACGCTGAGTGAGTTCGGCCCTTTTGATTTTCTGAGTCCAGCTCTCTGCACATTTCATTATAGTATCTTGTTGTCCCGGGTTGCCTTTTGAAATGTTCTGTTTAGCTCTTTGATATCTTGGTTTCTTCCTTTAGCTTTGGCTCCTCAGTGCTCCAAGGCTTACTTACTTATTATAATTTCCTAGAAATTATTTTCTCCTTTCCTATCCTCCATTTTTTTCCAAATTAAAGAAGATGATTTTTTCAATCTCTAATTTATAAAATTTGGTTATGTCAGGCAAACATCAACATCTTTAAACTACTGACAACATTGATAGCCATTTAATATAGTGCCATCTTATAGGCATGTGTCTAAAGAAAGCAGATAATTTTATTTCTTTGAGGTCAAAATCTTATTGTTTCTTTCGAGATATATGTATGCTGTGGTTGTGTGATGGTTGAACAGAAACAGAATTATGGGTGATCCTTTGCAGAGTCTTTAAATAGCATAGAAGGAAATTGTACATCTTTTTCGATAGAGTATCTGGTGAATTTGACCAACTGCCCTAGCGCTGACAGTGTACTTCCTATAACTAGACCCCGAGCTCTCCATAGTGTGTGTGTGTGTGTGTGTGTGTGTGTGTGTGTGTGTACACAGCCCCCCCACACCCCCATATATATAGAAATATGTGTGAGTGTGTGTGTGTGTGTTTTGTATGAATATATAAATATATATTGTTATATTGTTAGGTTCCATTTAGTGAAATACGACTCATAGCAACCCTATGGAAAACAGATGTAAATCGTACCCCGTCTTACACCATTCTCATCATCCCTGACACACTTGAGCCCATTGCTATAGTCAGTGTTTCAATCCATCTTGTTGAGCTGTTTCTTCTCTTCAACTGACCCTCCACCTTTCCAAGTATGATGTCTCATTTTAAAGAAATAATCCCTCCTAACAATATGTCCAAAGTATGTGAGATGAAGTTTCATCATCCTTCCTTCGAAGAAGCACCCTGGTTGTATTTTTTTCCAAGACAGATCTGTTTGTTGTTTGATCAGTCCCACAGGATGTTCATTATTCTTCTCCAACAGCACAAATCAAGGGCATAAATTCTTCTTCTGTCATTTTTATATATTGACCACTTCTCACATGCATTACAGATGGCTGGAAAGACTAGTCGTGAATCAGGTGTACCTTAGTCTTTAGGTTGACATCCATGTTCTTCCAGACTTAGGAAAAGTCTCTGACAGCAGACTTTTCAAATGGTCTAGTGACAAGAAGCTGCTCTGAAATCCTGAAGGCATGTGGTTCAAGGCCTCTAGCTACTCTGTGGCAGAAGGATGGGCAATCTCCTCCCATGCAATTAACTGCCTCTTAAAAGTTGCTGCAGGGTCAACACTTGGTTGTTTCTGACTTGATGACTTGATGATACACAACAACAATAGAGTTTTTCTAATCCCATGAGTGCTGACACTGAGAATGTTGATCATGGATCCAAGAAAGATGAAATTATGGAGAATTTCAATCTTTTCTTCATCTATCAGGATGTTGTCCACTGGCACAGTGATGACAATTTATGTATTCTTGATGTTGAGACATAATCCATATTGAAGTCTATAGTCCTTGATCTTCTGCTGCAAGTGCCTCAATTCCTCCTCGTTTTCAGTAAGCAAGCTTATGTCATCTGCATAATGCAGGTTGTCAATCAATATTTCTTCAATCCTAATGTAACATACTTCTCCATAAAGTTCAGCTCTTTAAATTATTTGTTCAGCATAAAGATTGAATAGACATGGAAAAAGAATAGAGTTCTGATACACACATTTACTGATTTTAAACTGTGCAGTGTCCCTTGCTGCTTTCAGACTACAGCTTGTTAATCTGCATAGAAATAATTTCCAGAACTTCATAGCATTATTTTCAGTGTTGGTCACAGATTGTTATTATTCACACAGTCAAATGTCTTTGCATAGTCAACAAAACAGATAGATATTCTCAGGTATTGTCTGCCAAGAAATATCTGATATCAGCAATGATATTGTTGGTTTCACAGTCTCTTCTAATCTCAGTATAAACAGCTGGTAATTCTAGCTGGTTTTGGATGATCTTCGATAATATTTTACTTGTTGTTTTGTTGTTGTTACATGCTGTTGAGTGGCTTGCAACTTATAGCAACACTATGTATAATAGCCCTGAAATCTGCTCTATCCTGTGCCAATATTATCATCAGCAACTACCTACCCTCATTATCCCAGTCACTGAATGAATCCATCTCATCAAGGGTCTTCCTCTCTTATGTTGTCCCTTCACCCTTGAAAGCATAACATACATCTCCAAGGACTGGTCCTTCCTGGCATCCTGCCCAAATTATGTCAGACAAAGCCTCAGAATCTTGCCTCCAAAGAGCATCCTGGTTTCACCCTCTTCTGGAAGAACCTGTTTGTTCTCCTGGCATCCATGGTATACCCAAAATTCTTCTCCAGCACCACAGCTCAAAGTCATCAATTCTCTATCATCTCTAGTGATTGTCCAGTTTTCTGATGCATAGCAAGCAATTGTGAACACTATGGCCTGGATCAGGCGCACCTTTGTCTCCAGACTGATTTTGTTGCTCTTCAGTACTCTGGAGAGGTCCCTGGCAGAAGACTTTTCCAATGCAATCCCTCTTTTGATTTCCTGGCTGCTGGTGCCAAGAGTGCTTATTGTGGAGCCAAGCAAATTGAAACTGTTAGCAATCTCAATCTCTTCACCACCTATCTTAATGCTGTCAATTGGCCCAGTAGTGAGAAACTTTGTTTTCTTGATATTGAGCTTCAACTCATAATGATTTGTGCAGTCCTTGACCACTGCAGCAAGTGCTTCAGCTACTTACTTTAGCTAGTTCTCCTCAGTTTCAGCAAGCAAAGTTGCATCATCTGCATAATACAGGTTCCTGATGAGTCTTTTTTCAATCTTAATGCCACATTCCTCCTTATAGAGCCCAGACTCCCGGATTATCTCTTCTGCATATAGGTTAAAAGGTATGGAGAAAAGACACATCCCTGGTGTATACCTTTCCTTATTTTAAACCATGAATTGTTTCCTTGCTCTGTTCTGACAACATTGGTCCAAGCATAGGTTTCACCTGAGCACAATCAAATGTTCTGGGATTCCCATTCTTCTCAGCATTATGTTGTGATCCACACAGTGAAATGCCTTTGCAGAGTCTATGAAACACAGCCACTTCTCTGGGATTGGATACCAATTGACATGTTTCAATTAGTAGATACAGCTGTGGACATGCTTATCAATCTGTGCCAGGATATTTGGAAGACAACTGCCTTGATAACTGCCTGGAAGAGATCCATTTTTGCTCTCAGTCACAAGTAAGGTGATCAAACAAAATGGGGAAATTATCAAGCAATTAATTGTCTATCCCTTCATATTCTTTTGATGGCTCT
>NW_006399937.1:6169027-6170363 GCF_000299155.1 Elephantulus edwardii | reverse complement strand
ATTACCCTATTTTTAACTTCCCTGCTGGATCTTTCTCATTTCCTTTATCCACTTCTTCCACCCACCAAGTTGTGGGACCCCATGATTTACCTCCTGCCCATCCTCACCCTTCTGTTCCCACCCATTTACCCCTGGAACTCTCATATGTATTTTTTTAGTTATCCTATTTTTCAATAATGCAGTACTTGTCTTTGTAAGACTGAGTTATTTAACACAACATAATACTCTCATGTCTTTTCTAAGTTATGTAGCATTTTTTTTAAAGTTACGCCTGTGTAAGTGCTCATACTCATGGAATACTAAGTGCTTGCATAGCATAGTATTCTATCATGGAAGTGTACCATAATTTCTCAATCCATTTGCTTGTGGTTGGATATTTAGGCTATTTCCAGGTCCTTGCAATTGTGAGTAACATCGCTGTGAACATTGGCGTACAAATCTCCATTTGTGTCTCAATTCCAATTTTCTCAGTATATATTCCAAGCAGTGGAATAGCTGAATCATATGGAATTTCTATGTTCAGCTTTTTTGGGGAAACACCCAACTGCTTTCCAGATTGGCTGTACCATTTTACAATCCCACAAATAGTGGGAGCTCTAATCTCTCTACATCCTCTCCAACATTTATTGCTTGCTGTCTTGTTAAACTTTGCCATTGCTATTGGGATGAGAGGGTAATCCATTGTGGTTTTGATTTGCATCTGTCTTATTGCCTGTGAGTTTGACCATTTCTTCATGTGTCTGTTGGCCATCCTCTGTGAAAAGTCTTCCCATTCATTTTGATGATTTTGTAATTGAGTTATTAGTCTTTTCTTTGTGGATGTTCTATAGTATTCTATAAGTTTTTGTTATGAGACTCTTGTCTGAAATAATATTGTCAAATGTTTTTTCCAACCAGTAGGCCCTCTTTATTGGAAAAATTTTTTTATGCTCACAGGGATTTAATCTGTAGAAGGCCTCATGTGGTTGCTGTTGTTGTTTGCCTTCGAGTCGAGCAAGATTCATAGTGACCTTATGAACAAAAGGCAAGTCTTTCTACAACTATAGACATTTACCAAAGTTCATGGAGTTTCCAGAGGCATGTTGTTTAGAAATTAGATGCTACTCCTGCCATACATCAATTTTATCCTCTTCTAGTTGTACATTTTTGGCTCTGTTTGTAAGCCTCTTTATACCATCAACCAGGCTTTAAACTTGGTATCACTTTGTCTCTTATGATCTTTCTGATTGTGTGCATTACTCCTAAATCTCTAATCCACATCTTGAATTGGTTGTTGTGTATGGTGTAAGATGTAGATCCTTCTTTAGCTTTCCACAGATAGCAGTCCACTTTTGCC
>NW_006399937.1:6152673-6156057 GCF_000299155.1 Elephantulus edwardii | reverse complement strand
TTCAGAGTCTCTTCTGACATCCATTTGGTCTTTTCTTCCTCCTCTGCTTTGTGGGGGAGTATCAAGGGTATCATCCAAGAAGAGTGCAAACGTTCATTACAAAGACAGAGGAGCAATGATGGTTACTCTTTAAATAAAAGGTATTTTCTTCTCTAAAACCTTTTAAGTTTTATGTTATGAATGAATCTACTATATTGGTGATGTGATTGAGACTTGTTTTCATTAGGTTCTTTGACTTACCAAGATATGATATTTTTCTTTTCTTTTCTTTTTTTTTTTTTTGTGGAAACCAGACTGACAATCTTTGTGCATTTAGATAATATTACACACAACAGATTGTAGAATTTTGAAGGTTAAATGCCTTATCAGGGAGAGAAACAACAGTTCCAATTTCAGAACCTGTGTTGGTGAAGTCTCCAAATGCCTGTATTCACAACTTCTTCAAGGAAAGCCTAAATTAAAGCTCTGTTGAGAATGAGGATTTATGGAGCTCTGGTGCTTTCATTCTAGAAGAGTCTTATTTCCTTCCATAAAAACATTCTTCCTGTAATTTTCCCACCTTCTTCTTTCTCTCATTTGATTTTCCTCAATTTTTCTTCTCTCATTTATCTTCTCTTCTTCCTGGCTGTATTTTCCTCCCAACACCTATAATTTTTCTTTCTTGATTTCTCTTCAAAGAAAAAGTCCCCAACAATATGCACATGGAACTCTAGCGCTTTAGTCTTTATAGAGTGGAATGGCTAACCACAGGAGAGAGATAGGCAATCTCATTCAAGTGATCTTGAATTACACATGCCTCTCTGGTGGCTTGTACTGCATATAGATTGGAAAGGTATGGAGATAGGACACAGCTGGCATACGCCCTTCCCAATTTTGAACCATGCAGTGTTCCCTTGCTTTGTTCTGACTACTGCCTCCTGGTTCAAGCATAGGTACTGCATAAGCACAATCAAGTGTTCTTGAGGTTCCTGCTTGCTAAAACTGAGGAGGACCTGTAGCACTTGCTACAGAAGGTCGAGGACTACAGCTTTCAATACAGAATGAAGGTCAGTATCAAGAAAAACACGATTGGGCCGATTGGCAACATCCTGAAGGATGATGAAGAGATTGAGATTGTAAACAGCTTTAGTTTGCCTGGCTCCACAATCAGCAGCCTTGCCACCAGCAACCAGGAAATTAAAAGACAAATTGCACGGGGGAAAGTGTGTTGTCAAAGACCTCTCCAGAGTATTGAAGAGCAGCGATGTCAGTCTGGAGATTAATGTGTGCCTAATACAGGCCATGGTCTTTGTAATCACTTGTTGTGCATCAGAGAGCTAGACAATGACCAGAAATGATAGAAGGAGAATTGATGCCTTTGAGCTGTGGTGCTGAAGAAGAGTATTGAATATAATATTGAATGCTAAGAGAACAAACTGGTTAATCTTGGAGAGAGTTGAATGAGGCCTCTCCTTGGAGGCAAGAATTCTGAAACTTCGTCTGACATACTTTGGGCATGTTGTAAGGAGGGACCAGTCCTTGGAGAAGAGCATCATGCTTGGGAGGGTGGAGAGACATCACAGGAAAGGAAGACCCTCAAATGAGATGGATTGATTCAGTGAGTTGGAAAATGGGGGTAGGAGTGTCAGAGACAATAAGATTGGCATAAGTTACAGCAGGGTTTAGGGCTGTTGTACATGAGGTCACTGTGAGTCGCAGGTGACTCGATAGCACATAACAGCAACTCTGGTGGCCTTGTGGTAAGAAGCTGTTCTGAAATCTCAAAGTTTTGAGGTTCAAACTTACAAGCTGCTCCACAGAAAAAAGATGGACATCTCTTCCTGTACAAATAGTGTGTCTAAAAACCCTCAGAAGAGTCATCTATGTGCTGGTTCTGATTCAAAGGCAAACAATAACTCTCTTTGGGAGGCAAGGATGACAAAGCGTCATCTCTCATGCTTTGAACATGTAGCTGGGAGACAGTATTCCCTGGAAAGGGACATCATCCTTAGAAAAGTGGAGGGTCAGTAAAAGAGAACACGACCTCTAATGAGATGGATTGACATGGTGACTGCAGCAATGGGTTCACATGTATCAGAGATAGTGAGGATGGCGCAGGATAACTCAGGACTCAGATCTGTTGTTATTCATGGGATGTTCTAAATTGTACTTGACTAGACAGCATCTACCAACAATAATATGCCTCTCTCTCATCTTCCAGGATTTGGAACCAAATAATGACTGACCCTCCAGCTAGTTTTCAGAGGCTGTCAATAGTACAAGAGAAGATTGTGTATAACTGTAAGAGTCACTTGGGGCTTCAAACTGCCTGCCTCTGAGTTAGCAGAGCAATTCCTTATTCACTAGTCCACCAGAGCCTACAGCTTCCTTCACATTCATTCATTCATTCATTCATTCATTTATTTATGCTCGTGTGTATTTCCTTCTGAATGAAGAGTAGAGGATAAGAAAGAATGTAGTAAAAAAGGGGAAAGTGAGGAGAGAATTAGTAAAGAATATGTCCCATGTTACAAGACTGAAGGTAAAATTCAACTGTACTGGAATCAAATGGGGTTTATTTCCTTTTCTTAATTTCTTTAAAGTTATTGTTGTTGTTGTTGTTAAGTGCCATAGAGTCATAGGCAACTCATAGCGACCCTATGAATGAAAGACCTTATGGGAAGCCAATACTAAATATTTGTAATAAACTGAATGCTATTTCAGGATGTGGGAGAGGCACAGTCCAAGCTAGAGTTCACCCTGAGGCACTAAGACAATTCTTAAGGGTTTACCAGATTTTTACATTTGCTAACCCCTCCCTCCTAAGTCAAACAGAAGGTTTTCAATAGAAGGAGCTTGGCTTAATTTGCATTGAATTATCTTTGTGATTTACTTCGTGATAATTTTAAAAAAAGATGCTGGGAAGCTGGAATGGAGGTCTTCAGTCAAGAACTGCTGGCCCTCTGTTTCATGCTCTCTGTTCTATCTCATTCCTGAATGTCTGTCTCATTATTAATAATTATAAAATTACCAAGAGGCAGTCATCAGAACAGAGCAGGGAGACACTGGATGGTTCAAAATCAAGAAAGGGGTCCCTCAGTGATGTATTTTGTCTCCATACCTTTTCAATCTGTATGCAGAACAGATCATCCGAGACACTGGGCTATACAAAGAGGAATGTGTCATCAGGATTGGTGGAAGAATCAACAACCTGCGTTATGCAGATGACACAACCCTGCTCGCTGAAACCGAGGTGGACCTGAAGTGCTTGCTGCAGAAAGTCAAGGACTGCAGCTTCCTATATTGATTAAAGCTCAACATCAAGAAAACAAAAATTCTCACCACTGGGCCAATTGGCAGCATCAGTATGGATGGTGAAGAGATTGAGATAGTTAACAGTTTTAG
>NW_006399937.1:6144174-6152573 GCF_000299155.1 Elephantulus edwardii | reverse complement strand
TGTATTTTCCTAGCAAGTACTTCCAATACAGTGTTGAATAGGAGTGGTGAAAGTGAGCATCCTTGCCGGTCCTTGTTTACAAGGAAAATGCTCTTATTCTTTCTCCATTGAGAATTATATTAGCTCCTGCTTTTGCATATATTCTTTTAACTATGTTGAAGAAATTCCCTTCTATTCATATTTTGCTCAGTGTTTTAATCAGGAATGGATGTTGGATTTTGTCAAATTACTTTTCTGCATCAATTTCTGGGATCATGTGGTTCTTGTTATTTGCTTTGTTAATGCAATGAATTATACTGTTTTCTACCTATTATATATCCCACTTGGTCCTGATGACATGTTTTTGTTTGTTTGTTTGTTTGTTTTATGTGCTGTTGGATTCTATTGGCCAGGATTTTTGCATCTATATTCATGAAAGATATTGGTCTGTGGTTTTCTTTTTTGGCAATATTTTTGCCTGGTTTTGGTATTAGGGTTACACTTGCTTCGAAGAATGACTCTGGCAGTGTTCCTTCTTTTTCATTTTTTGAAATAATTTAAGTAGACTTGGTGGTAGATCTTCTCTAAATGCCTGGATGAATTCAGTCTTTAAGCCAACTGGTTCAGAACTCTTTTTTTGGGGGGGAGTCTTTTTTTATGACCTGTTTAATTTCTTCTTTTGTGATGAATCTGTTTGAGTGTTCTACATCTGTCTGTGACAATCTGGATAGGGCATGAGTTTCAAGGAATTTGCCCATTTTCTCTAGGTTTTCCAGCTCTTCAGTTCTCTTAATTTGAGAAAAGACAAGTGAGTTCTTCCATTTTTGTTCCCCAACTCTAGCTCTTTATGAATTCTATTATAATAATTTGCGTTCTCTTCTTGCGATCTTTAAATCTCATTGCTTGTCTCTTACTTCGACATCTTTTCTCTTTGTTTTGGCTTCTCTATGCTCTAATGCAATATTTAGAGTATCTTCTAAAAACAGTTTGGGTTTTATCTGTGTGAGCTTGTTCTGCTCCCTATATATTTGTTTCTCTCTTTCTTTGCTTCTCTTTCTCTCTGTCTTCCCCCTCCCCCATGTGTGTGAGCACACACGTGTTTGTGCTTGTGTGTGTGTGTGTGTGTGTGTAGATAGATAGATAGTGAAGGTGGCAAAGTGACCATTATTTCATTATGAAAGTTTCAATTTTACAAGAAAACAAATTAGACCTTTTAAAAAAATGTGTTGTTGTAGCATATGCATAACTACTAATTGACAAGGTGTAGATAAGTTTTTCTTTCATTGGTAAGATACTGCAGACTAAATAAATTTTGTCAAAGCATACATTTGTACTGACTGCAACATATGGAGATAAATTAAGAAAGTCTAGTTTGTATTTGGACAAGATATCAAAACACTTCTGTTTTATCTTTCTTTGATTTCATGAATATCTCCAAAAAATAAAGATGTGTTACTTAAATCTCAACTTTTTCCCCCCAAATTAAATTATTTATGTACTTTGGGAAATTGTTAGCTCCTTTGAGTGAATTTTTCACTTAAAGTACTGTTGAAAGGTAAGATCAAGGACAAGATCTGATAGAACCAGTGTTTCACTGCATAGGCCCAACATTTCCCCTTTTGTTAGCCCCTGGAGCAATTTAGTTGCAATATGTGAATGAAGAACTGCATCTGTAATCAGTTTGATGGATCAATTAAGGCACTGGCAAAAAATAAGGTCCCCAGAGTTCATGGAATATCAACTGAGGGGGTTCAAACAGATGCATGTCCTGGATGTGCTCACTAGCCTATGCCAAGACATTAGGAGACAGCTATCTTGTCAACTGAAAAGAAGAGATTGGTATTTGTTCCCATTCCACAAAAAAAGGAAAACCAACAAAGTGTGAGAAATCTCAAACAATGTCATTAATATCACATGCATGTAAAATCTCCCTGAAGATTATTTAAAAATTGCTGGAATAGTACATTTCAGAAAACTCACAGAAATTCAGGCTAGATTTAGAAGAAGCCATGGCACCGAGAAAGATGAGGATGAGTGAAAGAGATGAATACCCTTAACCAAATATTTGTTGGTGCCGGATGGCTCTTGGTTGAACTCAGAGAATATCAGAAAACCACTGATTTGTGTTTTACTGTGCAAAAGCGCTTGACTTTGTGGACCATAACAAATTATGACTAACACTGAGAAGAAGGAAAGAATTGTGCTTATGTGAAATCTATGTATACACTAAGAAGCAGTTTTCAGAAAAGAAGAATGAATACTTCATAGTTTAAAATCATAAAAGGTGTTCATCAAAGCTGTGTCTTTTCTACATGTGTATTTAAACTGTATACTGGGCAAAGTGTTCAAGAAGCTGAACCATTTGAAGAAGAATGTGGCACCAAGATTGGTGGGAGACTCTTCAACCACTGCCTTAAAAGATGATACAATCTTGCTTGAGAAAATGAAAAGGATTTCAAGTACTTGTTGCAGAAATAGAAACACTATGACCTTCAATATGGATTACTTCTCAGCAATGAGAGAATAAAATCTTCACCAGTGACAAATAGGCAACATCACTACAGATGAAAAAAAAAATTGAAGTTACCTAGGAGAGACCAATCTTTGGAAAAGGATATCATGCTTAGCAGGGTAGAGGGTTAGCACAGAAGAAGAAGGACCTTGAATGGGAGAGATTGACACAGTGACCATGGAAATGAGGTCAGGTATGTCAGAGATGGTGAGGTTGGCTCAGGATAGGGCAAGGTTCAAAGCCATTGTTCATGGGGTAGCTATGGGTTGTAGAAAACTTGACAGCACATAACAACAGCAATAATAAGATTTCTTTAATTTGGATTGCCAATCAAAAGCCATTGAAGCAAAAGTTAAGGAATCAAAAGATGTGTTTCATCGAAAATCTACTTACAAGGATCTTTTAAAAATGCTAAAGAGCAATGGTATCAGTTCAAATATTATGGCGCGCCTGATGCAAACCTTGGTCTTTTCATTCTTTCCTATACCTTTGAAAGTTGGACATTGAAAAAGGATTACGGAAGTAGAATAGGTATTTTTTGTTTGGTTGTTTGTTTAAATCTGGTGTTGCAGAAAAATTACTAATATCCCATAGACTGTCTAAGGCAACAGATTTGTCGTAGTAGAAGGGTTACAAAGTTAGAGGCAAGAATGATGAAATATATTCTCATATACTTTGGGTATATTATCATAAAGCCAGTCCTTAGAAAAAGACATCCTACCGAGAAATATGAGGATGAGTGAAAGAGATGAATACCTTAACCAAATGAATTGACACAGTGACTGCAACATGATGCTTGAGCATGCCAGATACAGTGTGGATGACACAGGATAGTACACAATTTAGATCTGTTCTTCATTGAGTCATTATGAGTCATAGTGCGTTGAATGACACCTAACATTTATTTCACATCTAACTTTTGAAATTATTTTAATTTTTATGTTCTTTTCTCCACCTGGGTAAATTCTAGATTAATTTCTGCATTTGATACAGGACATTTTTCCTTGGTTATTTGCCTTCCTGTTTCCATTTTTATGACCTTTGACCTGTCACTCTATTAAGAGACTCGTAGTCCTTTTTCATTGTTAACTGTACCATGATAACATTGATATTGCAATAATTCTCATTTTTTATTATCTTACTTCTCAGAAAGCAAGGTCACAAAATTTATAGCATTAGAACATAAATTAGCCCATTCTCAATGAAAAGCAGAATGGTTTGCCCACAAAGTCAAAAGATGGGCTTGTAAGAATCATCATTAACGACACATTAAAGGTGCACACTTAAGTTGCCTTGCTTGCAGCTATATAGCAGTGGACCAAACATCAATGTGTACCATAGATCATGGTCATCAAAAATCATTGCAGGAACAAACAATGAAGCACATAAGAAAGGTAAGGGAATAATTTATGCCATATTAATGGTACTTTCAGCCTTTATTTTGGAGAATATCCAATTTTTCTTTATTATTTTTTTACAAACATTTGCACTCATCATTGTATTCTGCATTGGAGTAGAAGTGGAGACTTTTAAGCCATCCAGATTGATCAGTGCTAAAATTAATTCAGTCCTAGACAAGTTGAGACTGGTCATTCTACTAGCAGCTCATCAAAATTGCTGCTTCATTTGACTTCTTGCCTCATTTGGCACTGCCATAGCACTGCCTCTTTTATCTTCTGAAGCTTTAAAGTCAGTTACCCAGAACTCAGGGGGCCAAAATTCCATGAATTTTCATTTCTAGAAAGATTCAGAACAACACTTATCACCACATTCATTTTAATGTGCCATTAATGTGGCTAATTTCAGAGCAAGTTTTCCTAACAAATTTCATGTCATTAGTGTTTTAAGAGTACTTTTGATCCACCAAATTTATCAAGAATTCTACCAGGAGAGACCTTAATAACAAGTGCAGAAAGAAAATATCAAAGAATATTTAAAATTTCAGGCCTTATTTAATGATTGTTTCTTTCTTTGAGAATCTAATCAACTGGAGACACTTGTCATGGAAAGAAAATCTGATTTTTTTAAAGTCCATTTGTTTAATGCCACTTAAAAAATATATATATATATACACATATATTTATATATATGTCTTCCATGTGTTTTGGGATATCTATTGTAGTTTATGGAGTTGCTTATTGAATACTATTACTTCTCTAGAGGACAAAACATTGGGCAAGGAGTAGAAAATGTTTAGATGTTGAGCAGCTGCCTTTGTAAACACTGTTAAGGAAACAGTGTGGAAGAGGAAGAACTTGGATGAGATGGACTAACACAGTGACTGTGACAATGAGACAGATGTGTCAGAAATGCTGAGTTTGGCTCAGGGTAGGGCAAGGGTCAGAGCCATTGTTCATAGGACAACTATGAATGGTAATCTCCTTGATGGTATGTTAACAACAGCAAATAAAACAGAATATTAAAAATATCAATTTTTCAAAATAGTTTCTCATTTTTCTGTGTAGGAGAAAACACTACCACTGCTGGACACATGCACTCTAAAATTACATTATTAACTCTTTGTGTTTTGTTTTTTATCATTTATTAGAAGCAAAATAATGCCCTTATATATGAATTTTTTAGAAAACTGTGTTAAAATTCAATCTTCTCATTAGAATGAATAATAGATACTTTTGGGGCTCCATAATAAAATTAAAGCTATGCTCTCCTATTTTTATATTATTATCAGGGAAACAATCTGGGATAATGTAAAAGATGAACAATGAGTGGGAATCTCTGAAAAAGAATCAGAAATATAGTGGATATAATTGTGAATAAATATAAGATTTATAAATGTATTCTATTTTAGTTTAGGATGTCATTTTGAGAATTAAAATGTGAAGAGGATGGCTTTATGTTGTTTGAGTGAAAAATATGAAATATACTATTGATTACCAAAAAGCCAAACAAATCTGGCTTAGAACAAATACAACCAGAGTGCTCTTTAGAAGCTACGGTGGTAAGACTTTTTCTCACATATTTTGGGAATTGTAACAGGAGGAGTCCGTTCCTAAAAAAAGGACATTATACTTAGTAAAGTGGATGTTTTACCAGGCTTCATTTCACAAAGCTTCATCTTACATACTTTGGGCATGTTGTCAGGAAGGCTATTCCTTGGAGAAGGACATCATACTTGAAAAGGTGGAGGGATGGTGAAGGAAAGGAAGACTCTCAATGTAATGAATGGATACAGTGATTGCAGTAATGGGTTCAAATATGTTAAATATTATGAGGATGGGCACAGGATAAGAAAAGGTTCAAAAGTCTGAATGAGTAATTCTTGATTCCATGGCATTTAACAACAACAACAACAAAGTGGAGGCTCAACAAAGAAGAGGAAGATCCTCAAGATATTTAATTAACAATGGACTTAAGCAAAGCAACAATTCTGAAGATGGCTCTGAATAGAGCAATATTAGATTTTGTTGTATGTAGGTTTGCTGGGACTCAGAGTTGATTTGAAAGTACTTAACAGCAGTTTTCAAATTCTGTATCCAAAGGACAATATCAAACTTGTTTTGCGCCTACTACCTCTTCTTAACATTACATTTGTGTGATTCACTCATTTTGATGAAGATGATGATAGGTTATCCTTTCTCTTCACTAAGATACAAAAATACAATATTATTTATTATTATTATTATTATTGTTGTTGTTGTTGTTGTTGTTAAAATAGCTTAGTGAGGATATTTATTTGGGCTTTTATAAATTAGGAGGAATTAGAAACAGTGCGGCTTGACACAGTTACTGAATCCATGCGCTCTACTGTCACAACTGTGAAAAAGTGCCAGACTACACGGTGTTTAATTCTGATGTACAAAGAGATACTATGAGTCAGAATCTATGTGATGACACCTAACAACAGTAATGTATGTTTGCTTAGATATTTTAGTTGCAATGATGGTTGTTGTTATGTTGTTATATGCTGTCGAGTGGCTTGCGACTCATAGCGACCCTATGTACAACGGTCCTAAACTCTGCTCTGTCCTGTGCCAATCTCACTGTCTCCGATACACCCATCCTGATTAACGCAGTCACTGAATCAATCCACCTCATGTCCTTCTCCAAGCAACAGTCTCTCTTTACAACATGACCAAAGTATGTCAGATGAAGCCTCAGAGTCCTTGCCTCCAAGGAGCAGCCTGCTTTAACCCTCGCCAGGGTGAATCTGTTTGTTTTCTTAGCAGTGCATGGTACCTTCAATATTCTTCTCCAACACCAAAGCTCAAAGACATCGATTCTCTTTCTATCCTCCCTAGTCATTGTAGAACTCTCTGATGCATAACAAGTGATTGCAAAGACCACAGCATGTTTCAGACACACCTTACTCTCCAGAGAGACACCACTGCTCTTCAGTATGTTGGAGAGGTCCCTAACAGCAGACTTCCCTAATGCAATACTTCTTTTAATTTCCTGGCTACTGGTGCCAACAGTGTTGACTGTTAATCCATGCAAATAAAGCTGTGAACAATCTCAATCTCTTCACCATCCATCTCGATGCTGCCAATTGGTCCAGGGGTGAGAATCTTTGTCTTCTTGATATTGAGCCTCAATCCATATTGAAGGCTGCAGTCCTTGACCCACTGCAGCAGGCGCTTCAGGTCCTCCTCAGTTTCAGCAAGCAGGGTTGTGTCATCTGCATAGATTGTTGATAGATGTTCCACCAATCCTGATGCGACATTTCTCCTCATAGAGCCCGGCCTCCTGGATAATCTGTTCTGCACACAGGTTGAAAAGGTTTGGAGACAGGACACATCCCTGGCATATGTCCTTCCCAATTTTGAACCATGCAGTGTTTCCTTCCTGTGTTCTGACCAGTGCCTCTTGGTCCAAGTATATGTTTCTCATTAGCATGATCAAGTGTTCTGGGATTCCCATTCTTCTCAGAGTCAGCTACAGTTTGTTATGATCCACATAGTCAATTGCCTCTGCATAATCAATGAAACACATATATACATTCCTCTGGTACTCCCTGCTTTCAACAAAGATCCATCTAACGTTAGCTACAATATCCCTACTACCACCTGGACTTCTGGTAGTTCTCTGCTGATGTGCTGTTGAGTAGTTTTTTGATAATCTTCAGTAAAATCTTACTTGCATGTGAAACCAACGATACTGTTCTACAGTTTCCACAATCTTTTTGGTCACCCTTCTTTGGAATGGGAACAAATACAGATCTCTTTGAGTCAGTTGGCCAAGTGGTTTTTCTCCAGATTTCTTGGCACAACCTGGTGACCACGTCCAGGGCAGCATCTGTCAGCTGACATATGTCAATTGGTATGCCATCAATTTCTGTGGCCTTATTTTTTTCTATTTTCTTCAAAGCAGCTTGAACTTCTTCCTTCATCACCATAGGCTCTTGCTCATATACTGTTTCATTAAATTCTTCTGTTAGCAATTCCTTTTGATACAGTGACTCAGTATATTCTTTTCATCTTCTTTTAATACTTCCTGGATCATTTAATATTCTGCCTAAAGCATCCTTGCTGAAACTGAGGAGGCCCTTAAGTGCTTGCTGCAGAAGGTCAAGGACTACAGCCTCCTATATTTATTGAAGCTCAGCATCAAGAAAACAAAGATTCTCACCACTGGGCCAATTGGCAGCATCTGTACGGATGGTGAAGAGATTGAGATAGTTAACAGTTTTAGTTTACTTGGTTCCACAGTCAACACTCTTGGTAACAGCAGCCTGGAAATCAGGAGATGAACTGCATTGGGAAAGTCAGCTGTGAGGGACCTCTCAAGAGTACTGAAGAGCAATGTCATCAGGCTGGGGACTAAGGTGCACCTGATCCGGATTTTAGTTTTTGCAATTAAGTGCTATGCATCAGAGAGTTGGACACTGAATAGGGATGATAGAAAGAGAATTGATGCCTTTGAGCTGTGGTGCTGGAGAAGAGTGTTGAAT
>NW_006399937.1:6079183-6137424 GCF_000299155.1 Elephantulus edwardii | reverse complement strand
TGAATAGGGATGATAGAAACAAATTTGATGCCTTTGAGCTGGGGTGCTGGAGAAGAGTGTTGAATATACCATGGACTGCTAGGAGAACAAACAGATTTGTCCTGGAGAGGGTGAAGCCAGAATTCTGCTTGGAGTCAAGGATTCTGAAGCTTCATCTGACATACTTTGGGCATGTCGAAAGGAGGGACTGGTCCTTGGAGTGGGACATCATGTTTGGAAGAGTGAAGGGACGGCGCAGGAGAGGAAGACCCTTGATGAGATGGATCAATTCTGTGAGTGGAGTGGTGGGAATGAGTGTGTTTGAGACAGCGATGGTGGCCACTTAGGGCTCTTGTACCTAGCGTCGCTATGAGTCGTGAGCAACTCAATGACACATAACAACAACAGCAACAACTTTTAACCTCGGTCTACAACAAGACCTGAACACTTGTATAACTTTCATCCTTTCTCCAGGTTCATAGGGTTTCCAGAGACAAACTATTTCAGAAGTGGATGCCACTCCTGCTTCCAAGCTTGTTTTAAATGGGGAACTCCATCAAACACTGTCCACCATGGGTGACCATAATCACATTTGACACATCAGTGTCACAGTATTCAGCTTTACAGCAACCTCCACCAGTTACCTCTGTACCGCAAGTAGACAGACCAGGGCTATATGACGTAGAAGAACGTTTGGCCAAAACAATGAAAAACAGACCAGAGGACCATGGATTAAAGTCACCACCTTTGGCTTGGTAGCATCACTTTCTGTCCACCAGGCCAACTTATCTCTCTCTATGCTGTTTTTATTGTTAAGTACTGTCCAGTCAATTGGCAGCATCAGTATGGATGGTGAAGAGATTGAGATAGTTAACAGTTTTAGTTTACTTGGTTCTACAGTCAACACTCTTGGTAACAGCAGCCAGGAAATCAGGAGATGATTTGCATTGGGAAAGTCAGCTGTGAGGGACCTCTCAAGAGTACTGGAGAGTGATGACGTCAGGCTTGAGACTAAGGTGCACCTGATCTGGTCTATAGTCTTCACAATTATGTGCTATGTGTCAGAGAGTTGGATAATGAATAGGGATGATAGAAAGAGAACTGATGCCTTTGGGCTGGGGTGCTGGAGAAGAGTGCTGAATATACCATGGACTGCTAGGAGAACAGACAGGTTTGTCCTGGGGAGGGTGAAGCCAGAATGCTCCTTGGAGTCAAGGATTCTGAAGCTTTTTCTGACATACTTTGGGCAAGTTGCAAGGAGGGACTGGTCCTTGGAAAGGGACATGATGTTTGGCAGAGTGGAGAGGTGGTGAAGGAGAGGAAGACCTTCAATGAGATGGATCAATTCTGTGACTGGAGTGGTGAGAATGAGTGCGTTTGAGATGGCTAGGTTGGCACAGAATAGAACGGAGTTTAGAGCTCTTGTACATAGGGTCACTATGAGTCACAAGCCATTCGATGGCACATAACAACAAAAACAACCATCAAGTCATAGGCGGCTCATAGGGATCCTATGAACAAAAGACGTGAACTCTTGTATAACTTTTATCCTCACTCCGTAAGATCTTTGAAATAAGCCATCAAGGGTGTGTTCTACATTAATAAAGAATCTAATTATAGTGATCTCTCTCTATCCTCCCCGCCATATGCATGTGGGTATTTACTTTTTTTAACAAAATTAAATAGTAAATAGTAGAAACTAGAAAACATTTGCCTTCAAGTCACCTGCTACTCATAGCAACCCTACGTACAAAAGCTCTAAACCCTGCTCTATCTTGTGCCTATATTGTTGTCCCTGATACACCTATTCCCATTACCCCAATCAGTGAGTCAGTCCGTCTCATTGAGAATCTTTCTCTGCTGTACTGTCCCTCCACCTTCCCAAGCATGATGTCCTTCTTCAAGAACAGGTCCCTCCTTGCAAAATGCCCAAAGTATGTCAGACGAAGCTTCAGAATCCTTGCCTCCGAGGAGCAGCCTGGATTCACCCTCTCCAGAATGAACATTTTTTTTTCTCCTAGCAGATCATGGTATATTCAATACTCTTCTCCAGCACCACAGTTCAAAGGCATGGATTCTCTTTCTATCATCCTTAGTCATTGTCCAGCTTTCTAATGCAGAGCAAGTGATTGCAAAAACCATGGTCTGTATCAGGCACTACTTAATCTCTAGACTGACATTATTACTCTTCAGTACTTTAGAAAGGTCTCAGACGACAGACTTTCCCCAATGTAATTTGTCTTTTAATTTCCTGACTGCTGGTACCAATAGTGTTGATTTTAGAGCCAAGCAAACTAAAACTGTTAACAATCTCAACCCCCTCACCACCTATCATCCTGAACATATCACTTACTTAACATTTTTTATGATATTTACTATATGTCATACATTAGATTGAGCTCCAGATAATAGAGATATTAAAAAAAATCACTAACATTGTCCTCAAGTAGATAGCTGTACAAACAAATAATCACAAGTAGAGGATGATAACTGAATTGAACCTTTAAAAAGAGGATACTTGACATGCCAAGACAGGGCATGTCTATAATACTCTGTATCAAGACTGCAAGTATAAATTATATGCTGATAATCAGGGAATTATGAATAGTTCCATTAGAATTTGGGCATATATTTGTATAGTGTGGTGTATGAATGGTAATTGAAGTATCTTATACACAACAAAAATTTGCTGTCCTTGGATGCTTGCATGGGGGGGTTGTGGAGTTTGTTGTTGTTGTTGCTGTGTGGTTTTTAGGTTTTTTTACTATTATTTATTATTTTTTTTCAAAATTTTTATTTTATACTAGTTTACTTTAAAAGTTCATATATATTGGGAGTTTTTTTAATTTATTTTTTCATATGCTTTGTTTTTCACACCAGATATTTCCCCTTTTCTTTACTGACCCCTCCTTCCACCCATAAAATTGTGTGACCTTTTGATTAAGACTTCCTTTCTCCTTGCCCATCCTCACCCCTCTGCTCCCCCCTCCCTCTCATGGATACTCCTATACATTCTACAATAATGGCCATATACAGTATTTGTCCTTAAGGGAATGAGTTAGTTCACTTAGCATAATATTCTCCAGTCTCTCCCAAGTTAGATAGTAATTTAATAAAAAAAATCATTGTCCTCTGTGCTGTGTAGTATTACATCATGTGAATATACCATAATTTCTCAATGCATTCTATTGTGGTTGGGCATTTGGGTTCTTTCCATGTCCTTGTTATGTCGAATAATACTGCTATGAACGTTGGTATACAAATATTTATTTATGACTCAGCTCTTCTTTTCTTAGGGTATATTCCAAGCAGTGGAATACCTGGGTCATATGGAATTTCTATGTTCAACTTTTTGAGGAAACACCAAATTACCTTCCAGAGTGGTTGTACTATTTTACAATCCTGCCAACAATGTATAAGGGTTCCATATCCTCTCCAACATTTATTACTTGTTGCCCAGCTTAACTTTGCCACTGCTATTAGGTTAAGATGGTATCTTGCTATGATTTTTGTTTGCATCTCTCTTATTACAAGGGATTTTGAGCATTTCTGAATGTGTCTGTTGGCCATCCAAATGTCCTCTATGCGAAGTCTTTCCATGTTTCTTGTCCATTTTGTAATTAAATTGCCAGTCTTTTGCATGTTCTTATGATGAAGAACAGGATTCATTTGAGTTTTCAGACTAAGACAAACAAAGAAGAAAGGCCTGGATATCTGCTTCTTAAAATTACTCAATTAACAGTCTGAATTTTGCATTGTTGGGTGTCATCAAGTTTAGTAGAACTTATAACAATCCTATGAACAGTGGACTTAAACCCTATCCTAACCTGTGCCATACTCACCATCTCCAAAACATAGGATTGCAATGAGTCGCAGGTTTGCAATAATCCTCCTTAATGGCAGCTAACAATAAAAATGGGACTGTAACCGTAAATATGTATCGAAGCTCAACATGAATAAAACAAAGATTCTTGGGGGTGGGTAGGGAGAAAAGTCCAACAGTGAATGACTGGAAACCCTAAGTCTCTGTAAACTTTCATTAACATTAATTAAAAAAAAGAGAGAAAACAAAGATTCTTACCACTGGGTCAATTGACTGCTTCATGATAGAATGACAGATGTTGAAAAGATTGAAATTATTAACAGCTTCAGTTTGCTTTGCTACACAATCAACAGTCTTGGTACCATTAGCCAGAAAACGAAGAGACAAATTGCGTTGGGAAAGTCTGCTGTCAGGAACCTCTCTAAAGTACGGAAGAGTAATGATGTCAGTCTGGAGACTAAGGTGCTCCTGATTCAGGTCATAGTCTGTGTAATTATGTGTTATGCATAAGAAAGCTGGACAATGATTAGGGATAAGAGGAGGAGAATTAGTACCTTTGAAACGTGGTGCTGAAGAAAAGTATTAAATATACCAGGAGAACAGACAGGTTTATCCTAGAGAGAGTGAAATCAGGCTGCTCCTCGGAGGCAAGGATTCTGAAACTTTGTGTTACATGCTTTGGGCATGTTGCAAGCAGGGACTCATCCTTGGAGAGGGACATCATGCTAAGGAGGGTGGAGGAACAGCGCATGAGAGGAAGACCCTTGATGATATGAAATGATTCCATTACTGGTGTAATGGGAGTTGGTTTGTCAGAGACAATAAGGCTGGTACAGGATAGAACAAAATTTAGGGCTACTGTACATAGGGTCACTATGAGTCACAAGCAACTCTGTGGCACATAACAGCAACAATAACAACAACAACAATAACTTTCTTATAAAAATGATAGTTATATCCTTATTAAGTAACTATAATTATCTCCTTTTTAATTGCTATATGCACCAGAATCTTACACTGTCTATTCTATGATTTTTTCAGATTTATGTGGTAGGAGATTTTTTGCCTTTTAACTATTTTAATATTTTATTGTTGTTACAGAGATTGTACAAAGCAAAACACACACCTGTTCAGTTTCTATATTTGTTACAGCCAATTTAAGCTGTTTAGTTTATTTTAATTATTTTATTTAAAAAATTCTGATGAATAACTTTCATTATATATATTTCAAAGAAGTTAGGTATCAAAAGTAAGGATTCTATTTAATCCAATTCTTTAACCTTATACTAAAATTATTGAAGAGGCAATGTTTCTTTCTAATTGTGTTTCAATCAGCTATGGCGTCTTGCCAGAAGTAAAGATTCTGCAGTGGTTTCAAGGCTGAGTGAGAGTCTCTCCATAGTACCTTAAGGCTTTTGGAAAATTCTGCTTCCCATTTTACAGTTACCCTGCCAATGGTTCTTGGAGCAGATCTCACTAATAAATGTTGGATATTACTTTGCCTTTTATCCCATTTTTAGTACTACTTTATTCTTTCTGTCTTTGTCACATCATTTTCCTTTCTGTTTAGGGAGGTTTAAAAAAGAAGAAGAAAAGAAAACAAAGGAAAAATAGCACTAACTATTGGAGAATTAAAATTTGCATTTAAAAATGAGTGTTTGGAGAGAAACAAGCAAAAAAGAGCAAAGATGAGTATAGAGAAATAATATAAATGAAGTCATGTTGATTTTAATAAAAGTTACAAAGATAATAATTCTTTCTGTTTAGAAAGGAAGAAGAGTAAGAACCTGGTTTGGTTTATGAAGGACCTTAAATGAGTGAAATAAAAATAAGCATGAAATGCCAAGATTATTGAGAAAATACAATATTTACTTCAATTAACAGAACATTTACCCAAAAATCTTGAGAAGAAAGTGTAATCAACTGATCTCATTAACAGTTCCTTCCACAGAGTTCTTTAAATGCTTATTTGTGGTTCTGTTAGACATGGCGTTAAGTGCTTTCGAGTTGTAGACGACTCATAGTGACCCTATGAATGAAAGACCTGGATATTTGTTTAATTTTCATGGTTTCTCTAAGTTCATAGAGTTTCCGGAGGCAAGCTATTTCAGAAGTGGATACCATTACTGCTTCCAAGCTTGTTTTAATCGATGAGTTCCCCAAACACAGCCCACCATGGGTAATCACTATTGCATTTGCCACATCAGTGTCATAGTGTTCAGCTTCACAGCAACCACGAGTTACTTTTGTAAAGCAAATGGACAGACGAGTACTGTACCACTTAGAAGAATGTTTGACCAAAAACCATTAAAACAAGGCCTGAGGGCTGAAGATTAAAATCACCCACCTTTGGCTTGGGAGCATCACTTTCTATCTGGTAGACCAACAGAACTCACTCTCTATGTCTCACAGCAATTCTATGTACAACAGTTCTAACCCTCACCCTATCCTACCCCATCCATCCCCAGGATCTGAGACGTGCCCATTGTTACCCTTACCATATCAATCCATCCTGTTGAGGATCTTCTTTCCTTCTCTGACATCCCACTTATCTCAGCATGATGTCATTTCCCTAAGACTGGAACCCTAATTGTTGTTAGTGTCATCCAGTCCTGGAGGACTCATAGAGACCCTATTAACAAAAGACCTGAACACTTGCATAACATTCATCATTTCTCTAAGGTCATAGGATTTCCAGAGGCAAGCTACTTCGGAAGTGACAAATGTAACTATATTTATGAAGATTTGTTAATTGTTAATTATTGATAAATTCATTTAAACATTGCTAAAATTTATTGAGGGGAGCTCTGGTGACCTAGAAGCAAGGAACTGTTCTGTCAACCCATGGCTTGCAGTTTGAGTCCAACAACTGCTCCATGGGAAAAAGATGGGCAGTGTCCTCCCTGTGGTTCACAACTTCTGAAAACCTGTTGAAATGTCAGCTCTAAATTGATTCTAACATTATAGCACATGACATCACAAATGAGGCTTATTGAGTGCATATTGTGGTTTTCTTATTCTGTGAGAAGTGTTTCAATAAACAAAGAAAACATAAAACATCAATTCTGTTTTCAATCAAAGTCTTTCTTTTATTAAAAAAGTGATAAATAAAAGACAATGTGTGGTCAGTAACAGGTATGTTGTAGTTAATGGAACTGATATGCATGAGCAAGATTTCTTTCATCTAGGATGAATCAAGAATATATTTTAGAACTATCTTGAAAGATGTGTACAATTTAAATCTACACTGAGGACAACAGTATATTGGATTTTGTGGAAAGAACATGAAAATAAGCAAAGAACACTATAAGGCGTATACTTTGTATTAAAAAGAGATTGGATGTTACAGAAATGCGGAGGAAAATAGTAAGTAAAAAATTATACAACTTGAATAAAAATGAATAAAATCTATGCTATTATATGCAACCCAGAAGTGTTCTTTGCATAAAATGACATAGTGAGGGACAGAGATAAAGAAAGGGAATAAGCATTTCACAGTAGTTTTATATTTGAATCTTTAAAATATGTATTAGCTTGTAGAAAATTTTATAAGTTTCTGAAAGAGCAGGGGTAGGTATCATCTTGGTTCAGAATGGTTTAGAAAATGTCATAAATTATCATAAACCCAAGGATCTTTCTAAAAAAAGTATTTAACTATTTGTTTTGCTATGGTAACACTATTGTATATCATCTTTTGTGTTAAGTCAAAGAAGACCCTAGAATGATTTACAGGCATGGATTTTGAGGCTAATTTTTTCTGGTGACATAATGCACTATGTATTAGACTGTTAACCAAAAGGTTGGCTCTTCACATCCACCACCTACCCATGGGAAAAAGGTGAGAATCTCCTTCCATAAGATTGCAGAGCCAGAAACCAGAGTTAGAACCAATTCAACATCAATGGGTGGGTGTACTTTCTATCTTAAGTATTTCCTTGCTTATTCATTAACTCATTTTCTTCACATTCATTTTTATGATTGTGTAATTTGTGAAATAACTGACTAGGGGATATAATACAGTCCGAGGAACTGAAATGAGAGCTGGAGCAAAGCAAATTATCAAAACTAATCTTAACTCTGAAATTTATTCTTCCACAGTATATTATAAATAATTAGACATATGGACTTGAGAAATAGTGTTGTCTTTTTTAGATATTGGATAAAGCAATTCATGACCTCGTCTCAATTATAAAACACCAGCAGAGATGACTGTGATGTATTACATTTCATTTGAACACTTTTGTTAGAGTAAATACACTGAATGTCTAAAGTGTTGTCACGTACTAAGCTACCACAATGGCAAAGAGGCAGAAACTGGTGTGAGACAAAAATTGCGGACTCCGGGACAGGGAACAAGCCCAGAGCTACTAGTTCTGTTTACTTACAGAGCTAAAGCACAGCACCTAAGCATTCCATGCTTACTTTTAGAGTGGAAGTGACACACAACTGACAGAATGAAAACAAATTTTGAGCACTTGTCTGAACAGGTTATGACATAAGGCCAAGGTTTAGAGGAATGTCTATGAGTACACCAGAGAAGAGATTGCCTTGACCAAAGCTGTGTCCGGGTTGTTTTCATAATGAGATTGCACCCTACAAAGGCACTGACATCTTTGAATTTTGGTGATGGCAAAGAGTATTAAATATTCCTCACTGCTTAAAATAACCAAAAAAATATATCTCAAAAAATGCAGCCAGAGTGATCCTTAGAAGCAAAGATTATAATATTTCATCTTACATATTTTGAGTATGTTGTGAAAAGGACCAGTCCTTGAAAAGGACATCAGGCATGAAATGTGGAGCATTAGTTAGAGGAAAAAACTCAGTGAGATGAAGGATGCAGTGACTGCAAAACTGGTCTTAAGTGCACTGGAGATTCTGAGTATGGTGCAGGATGAGGCTAAGTTTTTCTCTCTTGAACAGAGGATTGCTAAAAGTCAGAGTCAAATCAGTAGTACATAATACCTTTGCTAACAAATATAATTATGAGTAATTTCTGTGAGTTTAGTGTGGCCATATCAATGGACCGTCAAACTTAATAGAAGTAATGAATACGATGGGAGGGATAGTTAGTATTAGAATAATAAAGAAATGTAATGCCTGGGGACAAAGGGCCAAACTCGTTCAGCATTTCTTAAGCTCAAGGAACTGAAGAAAAAATTCAAACCTCGAGTTGCTATTCTTAAGGATACTTTGGACAGAATATTAAATTATCCAAGAAGTATTAAAAGAAGATGGAAAGAGTATACAGAGTCACTGTACTGAAAGACATTGGCAGACACAGAAGAATTTCATAAAACAACATACTAGCAAAAGCCTATGATGCTGAAGGAAGAAATTCAAGCTGCTTTAAAGGAATTGGCCATAAAATAAGACCCTAGGAATTGAAGGTATACCAATTGACGTATTTAAACTGACAGATGCTGCCCTGGATATGCTGACCAAGTTGTGTCAGGAAATCTGTATGATCATGTTAATGCGAAACCTATACATGGACCAGGAGGCAGTAGTTATAATGGAGGAAGGAAGCACTACATGGTTCAAATTTGGGAAGGGCGTACACCCAGGATGTGTCCTATCTCCATACTTTATCAACCTATATGCAGAACAGATTACCCGAGGCTAGGCTCTATGAGAAGTGTGGCATCACAATTGTTGGATGATTCATCAACAATCTGAGTTATGCAGATGACACAATCCTGATTGCTGAAACTGAGGGGGACCTGAAGCACTTGCTAAAGGAGGTCAAGGACTGCAGCTTTCAATATGGATTGAGGCTCACTATCAAGAAGATAAAGATTCTCACCACTGGGCCAATTGGCAGTATCAGGGTGGATGGTCAACATATTGAGAAGGTTAACACTTTAGTTTGCTTGGCTCCATTGTCAACACTCTTGGCATCAGCAGCCAGAAAATTAACAGAGGTATTGTGATGTGAGTACTCTCTTCAGTAATTTGGAGAGGTCCCTAACAACAGAATTTCCCATGGCAATACATCTTTTAGTTTCCGGGCAACTGGTGCCTAGAGTGTTGACTGTGGATCCAAGCAAATTAAAGTTGTGAACAATCTCAATCTCTTTACCATCCATCCTGAAGCTGCCAAATGGTCAAGTGGTGAGATTCTTTGTCTTCTTGACATTGAGCCTCAACCCATATTGGAGGCTGCAGTCTTTGACCCTCTGCAGCAAGCGTTTCAGGTCTTCCCCAGTTTCAGCAAGCAGGGTTGTGTCTTTTGCATAGCACAGATTGTTGGTAAATCTTCTGCCAATCTTGACCCCACATTAATCCTCATAGAGTCCAGCCTCTTGGATAATCTGTTCTGCATACAGTTGAAAAGATATGGAGAAAGGACACATCCCTGACATACGCCCTTCCCAATTTTGAACCATGCAGTGTTTCCTTGCTCTGTTCTGACAACTGCCTCTTGGTCCAAGTATAGGTTTCTCATTAGCATGATCAAGTGTTCTGGGATTCCCATTCTTCTCAGAGTCAGCCACAGTTTGTTATGGTCCACACAGTCAAAGCCTTTGCATAGTCAATGAAACACAGATATACAGTCCTCTGGTACTCTCTGCTGTCAACCAAGATCTAGCTAACATTAGCTACAATATCCCTAGTACCATGACCCCTTCTAAACCTAGACTGGACTTCTGGCCATTCTCTGCTGATGTGCTGTTCCAGTCATTTTTGGATAGTGTTTAGTAGAATCTTTCTTGCATGTGAAATCAATCATATTGTTCTATAGTTTCCACACACTGTTGGGTCACCCTTCTTTGGGCTGGGAACAAATATCGATCTCTTCCAGTCAGTTGGCCAAGTGGTTGTTCTCCAGATTTCTTGGCACAACTTAGTGAGCAGGTCCAGGGTAGCATATGTTAGCTGATATATGTCAATTGGTATACCATCTATTCCTGGGATCTTATTTTTTGCTATTTTCTTCAAAGCAGCTTGAACTTCTTCCTTCTTCACCATAGGCTCTTGTTCATATGTTGTTCCATGAAATTCTGCGTCTACCAATTTGTTTTGATACAGTGACTCAGTATATTGTTTCCATCTTCTTTTAATACTTCCTGGATAATTTAATATTCTGCCTAAAGCTTCCTTGATTATAGCAACTCAAGGTTTGAATTTGTTCTTCAGTTCCTTGAGCTTAAGAAATGCTTAGAAAGTTCGGCCCTTTTGATTTTCTGACTCCAACTAATTGCACATTTCATGGTAATATTTTACTTTGTCATCCCGTGCTGCATTTTGAGATCTTCTGTTCAATTCTTTAGTGCCTGATACAGGCCATGGTCTTTGCTATCTCTTGTTATGCATCAGAGAGTTGGACAATAACTAAGGAGGATAAAAGGAGAATTGATGCCTTTGAGCTGTGGTGCTGGAGAAGAGTATTGAGGGTACCACGGACTGCTGGGAAAACAAACAGATTCATCCTGGAAAGGGTTAAACCGGGAGGTTCCTTGGAGGCAAAGATTCTGAGGCTCCGTCTAACATACTTTGGACATGTTGTAAGGAGGGACCAGTCCTTGGAGAGGGACACCATGCTTGGTAGGGTGGAGGGACAATGCAGGAGGGGAAGGCCCTCTATGAGGTGGATTGATTCAGTGACTGGGGTAATCAGGGAGTGTCAGAGACAGTGTGATTGGCACAGGACAGAGCAGAGTTTAGGGCTGTTGTACACAGGGTCATTATGAGTCACAAGCAACTTGACGGCACATAACAACAACAACAGGTATTGATTGTACACTGTTTCTGAAAATTCCTCTCTATGAAAACATTGCTTCCTTTTCTCAACACAGTTTTATATTAGAAAAAAGGTTTTGCCATGTAGTAAAACCAAAGATATGTACACTCTATTATACACCTATTCCCTATCCAAGTATGTACCTATAGAAAGAAAAGCACACACATTCTTTTCATTACCTCACTGATTATAATTCCTCCAAACTGATAAAAGCTCAAATGTCTACCGTGACTCGTATATTTAAGCAAGATTACACAACAATTAGAATAAATGACCTATTGTTAAGTACATCAATATAATGAATTATACGGGCATAGTTTCAAAATGAAATTGCTAAAGACATAAGAAACAAGTTCAGTATGGTCTTACAGAAACAAAATTCTTTGGCTATTGTTACGTGCTTTCAAGGCAATTCCGAAAGCGATCCAATATAATAATATTCTGCTAACCAGCAGTCAAGAAATGAAAAGGTAAATTGCATTAGAAAAATCCACTGTCAGGGACCTCTCCATAATGCTAAAGAACAATGGTAACAGTCTGGAGACTAAGATGAACCTGATCCAGGCCATGGCTGTGATTATTTGCTGTGTATCCTTGAGCTGGACAATAACTAGAGATACAAGAAGGGGGATTGAAGCCATTGAGTTGTGGCGTTGGAGAAAGTATCAAGCATTCGATGGACTGCCAAGAGAAGAAACAGATTTGTCTCAGAGAGAGTAAAACCAAGCTGCTTCTTAGAGACAAGGATTTTGAAGTTCCATTTCACATACTTTGGGCTTCTTGTGCCAGAAGGGACCAGTCTGTGGTGAAGGACATCATGCCTGGAAGGGTGGAGAATCATTGCAGGTGAGGAAGACCCTGGAGGAGATGGGTTGACACTGGGATAACGGAGTGTATCAGAGGTACTGATACTGGACCAGCATAAGACTGAGTTCAGAGTTATTGTTCATAGGATCACCATGAGTTGCAGGCTACTCTCTGGCACTAACAACAACAATGACAATATCGTGCATCTTTCTTACCATCTCTGTTCTTAAGATCATTGTTGCAACTATTATGTCAATCTATCTAATTGAGAAATTTTCTCTTTTTCACTGACCCTTTATGTTTTTTCAATCATGATGCAAGTCCTTCTCCCAGGACTGACCCATCCTGCTAACATACTTGTTGTTGTGTGCAAGTGAGTCGGAAATGACCCATAGCTGACCTTAGGTTGAGTTTTCCAAGGCAGTTAATGGCATAGGAGGTAACATGCTTAAAGAATGTTAGTGAAATGAAGTCTCACCATCATTGCTTCTTAAAAGTACTCAGGCTGAACTTGTTCCAAGATTGGTTTATTTGGTCTTTTGATATTTATTATGTGTCATACTTCAGGTTGAGCTCCAGGTAACAGAGATGTAAAATAAAACAAAATCACGAACATTGTCCTGAAGTAGATAGTTGTACAAACAAATAATCACAAGAAGAGGATGACAACTGAGTGAACCTTTAAAAAGAGAAAACTTGACATGCCAAGACGAGGCATGTTTGTAACACTGTGTCAAGACTGGAAGTACAGGTTATATGCTGGTAAAGGGAATTATGAGTAGTTCCATTAGGACTTGGGCATATGTTTGTCTTTCTACTGTGTTGTATGTGTGGTAATAGGAGTATCTTGCTTCATCAACACCAAACTTTGGAATGAGAAATTACTTTTTGATCTTCTCCTTTTATTGCCCAAATTTGACATGAATATGAGAAAATTGAAAACATATGCTGAATCAGATGCAACTTAGTAGTCAAAGTGACATATTTATTCTTATAATTTTTAATTACTTAAAGCACATTTATCAGGTTTGTCCATCTCAATACTTTGAGGATTGTACTTTTCTTAACTGCTCTTTGCATTAACTTTGATGGTAGATTCAAATAAGATGAAATCCTTAAGAATGACAACCTTTCCACTACTTATCATGATGCTGTTTATTGGTTTAGTGAATAGTTTTGTCCTGAAATCAAACAAAGAATTATAATATGCAGGTCTGTGAGTCTACCTCAAGAGACAGATGGCTGGCGGGCAAGCTAGCCTGGGAAGCAGAGCCACAGACGTCAGACTTTGGAAGCAAACAAACCAGAATTCCACAAGTGTGACAAGTCAGTGGATCAAGTCATGAGCTAGCTGCATCATCTGGCAAAAGCTTGTAAAACAATCCATGGGTTTATTCAAAGCAGTCCACTCTTGAAGAACTGTTTCCTATGGGCCTTGGAGCTAATCATATAATTACATAACTGCCTCTGAACATTTCTCATTAATATTATAGAGGTCAGGATTTACAATTTATAGAATGTTTACACTATACTGAGAATCATGGCCATTGACACATATTGTTAATAGTGAAAAACAATATTAACCATAGCTCCAATTTCTATTTAAATAACAGTATAACTTTGAGAAATAATCATAGTAACTTTTCTTCATTGTAGAGACACAAATACTATTCTGTCAAAGTTAACATTACACCGCAACGTAGATGCTGATTATTGCTCTTTGTGTGCCATGTAGTACTCCACCATGTGAATGAGTGATAATTTCTCCATCAGTTCCACTGGGACATCTGGGTGGTTTCAGTGTTCTTGTGATGGTGAATAACACTGCTATAAACATTGGTATACAAGTTTCCATTTATGCCTCAGTTCTCATTCTCTCAGGGTATATGCCAAGCAGTGGAATATCTGGGTCATATGGAAATTCTCCATTCAACATTTTTGAGGAAGCGCCAACCTTGCAGGTCTGTTGTACCATTTTACAATCCCACCAGCAATATATAAGAATTTATATTTCTCTACATCCTCTCCAACATTTCTACCTAACTTAGGAGGTACTGGAAAGCATTATGCTAAGTGAACATACTCAATCCCATAAGGAAAAATACTGTATAAGACCATAACTGTAGAACATGTATGGGGATACTAGTAGGGGAGGGTGGGGGGAGTTTAATATCATAAGGTCATACAATTTCATGGGTGGAAGGAGGGGTGGGTAAAGGAAATGGAAAAGATCCAGTGTGAAATCAATGTGCCTGAACTTGGCAAATAAGCTAGTATGAAATAAATATTTTATTTAAAACTTTAAAAAAAACAAACCTACCACACGCAAACAATAATGCTGTTATGTTCTATTTTTACAGTGAATGCAATACTATTCCGCTTCAATTTCATTCCTGGTCAAATTTCATTCCTATTATAGTGTATCATGTTACTGAATCAAAATTGCCAATGTCAGTGCATTTTAGGTCACTAAAGTCTAGGATAGACTCAATATGAGTTCCACATTATTTTGAGAAGTTATAATTTTTCTAACGAAACCAAACTTAATGCTATTATGTCACTGCCGAATCATAGTCATCTTTCATGAGATTTTAAAGACTGGTAGTTCAAGAGAACTGAAGAATAGTGATGTCTCTCTGGAGACTAAGGTATGCCTGATCCACAATTACATGTTATGCATCAGAAGGCTGGATAATGACTAAGGATGATAGAAAGAGAATTGATGCCTTTGAGCTATAGTGTTGGAGAAGATTATTGAATATACCATGACTGCTAAGAGAACAAACAGGTACATCCTGGAGAAGGTGAAATCACTCTGCTCCTTGGAGGCAAGGATTCTGATGCCTCATACGACATTCTTTGGGCATGTTGCAAAGAAGAACCAGTACTTGGATAGGGAAGTCATGCTTGGTAGGGTGGAGGGACAGTGCAGGAGAGGAAGACCCTCAAAGAGATGGATCGATACAATGACTAGGGTAATGAAGGTAGGTGTGTCAGAGAAAATAAGATTGGCTCAGGATAGAGCATGGTTCAAAACTGTGATACATAGGGTCGCTATGAGTCACAGGTGACCTGATGGAACATGACAACAATAAAACTTTTAGTTATCAGCTTAACTCATTATGAGCTAGACTACCTGATCTCCCTCTTATATGAGAAGACTGCCCATTTTCCCCCTCAGAGCTCCTAGTAGATTCACTCAATTGATATTTTGGTTAGCAGCCTGATATATAATACTTTACACCACTAGGACACCTTGCAGCACTTGAAAAACTTATTGTTGAAGTTCAAGGACGATATCTTTTAGTATGAATTACACCTCAGATTTTTGTTGTTGTTGTTGTTATGTGTCCTTGAGTTGAGCATGACTCATAGCAATCCTATGAACAAATCTGAACCCTGTTCTATCCTATGCCATCCTCACACTTCCTGACACACAAGGGCCCATTGCAGAAGTCACCATGTCAATATACCTGGTTGAGGATCTTCTTCTCACTCACTGACCCCCCATCCTTCCCAACATCATGTCCCTCTTCAAGGAATAGTCTCTCCTAGCAGCATGTCCAAAGTATGTGAGGTGAAGCCTCATTATACTTCCCTCTAAAGAGCACTCCAGCTGCACCCTCTCCAAGACGTGTCTCCACAAACATTTTATGGAATGTTCAGTGCTCTTCTCCAACACCACAGCTCAAAGGCATCGATTCTTTTTCTATCATCCTTATTCATTGTCCAAGTCTCAGATACATAGCTAGTAATTGGAAAGACTATTTCCTGAATCAGATGTACCTTAGTCCTCAAACTGGTATCACTACTCCTTAATACTTCAGAAAGGTGTCTAACTACAGATTTTGCAAGTGTGCAATGAATCTCCTTATATCCTGACTGCTTGTACCACGGATGTTAATTGTGGATCCAAGCAAGATGAAGCTGGTGACAATTTTAATCTCCTCTCCATCCATCATGACACAGTCTATTGGTGCAGTGGTGAGGATCTTCATTTTCCTGACATTGAGAAGCAAGGCTGAGTTGCTTGATCTTCTGCAACAAGTGCTTCAAGCCTTCCTCACATTCAGTAAGCAAGGTTGTGTCATCTGCATAACACAACCTATTAATGAGTATCTCTCCAATCCTGATACCACACTCCTCCTCCTAGAGTTTAGCATCTCGGAGCATTTGCTCAGCATACAGATTGAATAGGTATGGAGAGAGAGTACAACCTTGACTCACTCCCTTCCAAATTCTAAACTGTGCAGTGCTTTCCTGCTCTGTTCACACAGCAGTCTCCTGTTCCAGGTATAGGTTCCGCATGAGAAAAATCAAGTGCTCTTGGGTTCCCATTCTTCTCAATGTCAACCACAACTTGTTGTGATCCCCACAGGATCTATCATGAAATACAATGATGTGAGTGATAGCATAATATCCATTAGCACAGAAGAAAGACCCATTAACACAACTGTTATTCAAATATGTGTTCATACATCTAAAGCCAAAGAAAAAGAATTAAGAATTTTTATTAAATTTTGCAATCTGAAAATGACCGAACATGAAATCAAGATGTGTTAATGATAATTGGTGACTGGAATGCAAAAGTAGAAAGAGTGAAGAAGAAACAGTTGTTGGAAAATATGGGCTTGATGATAGAAACGGAGCTGGAAATAGAGCCATTGAATTTTTTATTTACAATGATTTATTCATTGCAAACAGTTTTTCTAAAAGACATAAAAGATAACTTTGCACATGGATTTCACCTGATGGGCTGCATAGGAATGGGACTGACTACATTTGTGGAAAAAAGCATTGGAGAAGCTCAAAATTCTTAGTCAAAACTAGGCCAGGGGCTGACTGTGGGTCAGATGATCAATTACACATATGCAAGTTCAAAATCCACAGGAACCAAGACATGATCTTGAATAAATTCCATCTGAATTTCATAATAATTTTAAGAATTGGTTTGAGGCATCAAACATAAATAATAGAAGACCAAATTAGTTGTGCGATGATATCAAGGAATATGACATCCATGAAGAAAGCAAAAGCTCATTTACAGAAACAGAGGAGAAAGAAAAAATTAAAATGGATGTCAGAAGAGACACCTCAAATTAAGGAAACATAAATCCTTACAGCTGAAGCAATAAATAACAATGTTAAAGGGAGAAATGACTGAAGTGAAGGATTGAATTTAATTAGATCCATAATAAAGTATGACTGAAGCAGTAATCAAGAACACAAATTACATTTCAATAAGTCCAAGGACCTCTCTAAAGTGATAAATATTAAGGGTGCTCCTTCAAAGACAAAAAAGTAAGCCACACCATGGCATTTCAATTCAATCGTATTTTCACTTGCTTCAAATGCATGTGAAAGTTGGACAATGAATAAGGAAAATCAAAGGATAATTGATGTTATTGAATTATGGTGTTGGCAAAGAGAATTGCATGTAGCCTAGTACATCAGTAGTTTCTCTACTAATCCAAAGGCAACAATTCTCTGAAAATTTGAGTCCACAAATTACTGTGGGAGAAAGATAGACAATCTCATTCTATGGAATTTACAGTTTCTGATAACCTGCTGGTGGGTCAAATATGTATTATTTGTTTTCATATCAAAGACAATAAGTAATATTTCCAAAAGAATAAACAAATGGCTTGAAAGAAATGCAGATAGAGTATTCCTCAGAAGTAAGTGTGTTAACATTTGATTAACAAACTTTGGACATATTAAGGGAGGAGGATCACACCTTTGGGAAAATATAGGATCAGAAAAAGAAGACAAATTGATTGACATCAACTGCAACAATGAGCTTAAGCATAGCAGAGATTGTGAGGATGGCACCTGATCAAGCACGACTACATTCTGCTGTAAACAAGGTTGCTCTTGGAATTGTCTGGGGAGCATCTTATAACAACACTTGACCTAGGTTCTTGGTTTGTACACTTCACATTTGAAATATGAATGAATGTTTGCATTTGTTTATCCATATATTTAGTTATGCCACAACACCAAATGAAGTTCTCTAAGTTTTATTTTCTCTATTTCATCAAAATCAACTCTTTGTTAAGGCAGCTTTTTTTCCATTTATCTTTTGAGTGACTTCTGACAGGTGGGGCACATTATCTGTTATTATATCTGTTAATATTCTCTTACTTTCAGTAAAGAGTTCACATACTTGGTTTTTGCATACATACACTACTAAGTTCTTCTTCCTAGTCTATTTGATTTGAAATCTCAACTGAAACATATCCACTGTTGGTGATCCTCCTGGTATTTGAAATACTGGTGCCATAGCTTTCAGCATCAAGATATCATGCAAGCCACTATAATACCACACACTAACAGATGATAACTTATAACTTGGGGTATTTTACATCAACAAGTTTACTCTACCAGTTCAAAATCTTAAAAGAACCTAAATATATCCACTAATTTATGCATGAAATCAGACACTCATGTGCATCAATTAATATACAAAGACAATATTATTGTTTGAAGGGTGATTTAAATTCAATCACATCTACTGAAAATCTCAGACACAATTTCAGAGTTACTAAGTACCTTCTTTGAAAATTATGTGGCATGACAGTTTACAAGACTAGCTGTTTGTTGCTGAGTTGAATATTAAAAGTTGATGTTTTTAAGGAATTTACAAGGGATTCTTTGTATTGTTTGCAATGTAATCTGAAAAGAAATGTGAGACATATGTAAATTAATATTTTATTAATCAAGCAATACTATAGTACTGACACTATTTCCTGATTTACATCTAATTAAGCTGATGGGACTAGGCAAATTAATTCCTACTCATTAACAAGTATCAGTTGAGTTTAGAGAAAAATATCTTAAGTCTTAGAGCTGAAAGCAAGAAAAACAAATCTCATATTTCCACGTAGCCCACTGAAAAATTCATTCCCAGTCTTTATTTATTTAGTTAGTTTTAAGTTGGATAGTTACTACTTTTTAAAATTGAAATCTAACTCTTCTAAGCACAGGCCAAAGGTACTGGGTCATCATTGATTGCCAAATATTGTTGCCTTTTTTCACATCTCAGTGAATAATTTAATTCTGGCCAATAAATGTAATAAGTTCCTTTAGCTCAGCCCTGCCCTTACTTGTGGGACAGATTAATAAAGGTGAAAAGTGGGTCACATACGTGGTGCATTGATTCTTTCAGAAGCCATTGAAATGCTCTGACCTCCAGGGAAATCATGGAGACAAGATTTGACTGCACTACATGGCCCTTCAGGGATGGGCTTTTGAATGAAGAGTAGGGGAGGTGATTACTCCTCTCTACTCCAGATTCCAGCCAACTGTCTTTACTTTTTCATTTCTACAATTGTACTAAATGTACTAAAATATCTGTGCTATTTTTAATATTCAATTGTAAAGTTGACCTTTTGGTTGAACGAGGCTGTTGAGTTAAGGTACAGTTGTGGATTGTCAAGAAAGAAGGGTATAGAGAATATAATTCCAAACAGCAGGATGCCTCTTTTTGTACATAGCAAGTGGTTGACACTGTTTGTTAAGAACCCGCAAGAGGAGTCAGTTACTACTGACATTGACCTTCCGCTGGGTTTCTACCACTATAAACACCTTGGAAAGGGTATAACTCTTTTACCTACTGCTGAGAAACTGCTAGAGATCAGAACCTTTGTCCTCTTGGTTAGCATCAAAAATCGCCATCTCACTCTTACATAAAGCATTCTTCCTCAGAAAGGCACATCTAGTAAAACTGGAGAATCAATTGAAATGAATGTTGCCTGATTTCTTCAGAAATATGTGATTTTTAAAATTTCACCCCATGTCCTCACACCCCAATAAAATAATCAGATGCTCAGAAACACAATAACAGATGCCCAGAATCATGAAGACTAGTGATAGAAGGGAACCCAAAAGAGCTCTACTGCATTTAATCCTCGGAAGGGTGGAAGGACAACTCAGGAGAGAAAGAGCCCAGATGAGATGGATTGATACAGTACCTGGGGTAACTGGGGATTGATGTGTCAGAATTAGTGAGATTGGCTCAGGACAGGGAAGGATTCAGAGTTGCTATACATGGAGTCGCTATACGGTGCAGGCGACTCAACAAATGGCACATAATAGCCACAACATACTGTATTGGTTGTCCACTTATGTTGGACAGTGTTTGGTGGAACTCCCTGTTTAAGACAGGTTTGGAAGCAGGAGTGGCATCCACTTCCTAAACCACATGCCTCTGGAAACTCTATGAACTTTTGATAGATGGCAATAGTTGTAGAAAGGCTTCAAGCCTTTTGTTCATAGGGGAGCTATGAGTTGTGCTTGATGGCAAACAAGAACAACAACACTTAATCCAGAAAATGTCTGTTCAATTTGTTGGTTTTATAAAATTTCTTTCTAAGAGACCCATTCAAGAGATATGAGCATTTTACAAACCACTGCTTTATCTTCCAAAGTACTTGCAGCACTAATTACTTGTTAATTATCAACTCTTTCATTGTTATGCTTATGTTCTAAAATAATAATTACTGTTAACACATTGCATTTATTTTCTCAGTAGCCCCTATTCATGCACATTTTATCAACAAAACCAGTATGACGGCTGCTTTGCTTGTATGTTTTATTTATTTCCATATAGGTTTGGTTCCATTGCAGTTTCTCATTTCACCTATTGTATTATTCATGGTTTATACAATATTGTGGTGGGTGTATGACATCCTCATTTTATTAGCTACACTATAATTTCTATAACCATGTTTAAAAAAAGTTTCATCTTGGAAAGTTTTCTTTATTTATTTGGCACAAAATTTTTTGGAAAATACATATCTTAATCATTTCTCCAAGGCAGTTTAAAATAGAATTTCCGACTTTGAAGTTTTTCAAATCTCCTTGGACTCCAAAGAACCTTTTAAAATGTCAAGTGCCTTCACTAATTGCTAGAATATCCTAGGTCATATTAGTACCTAACAAGAGATCAGAAAATAACATTTCTATTCAGCAAGAACTGAAAAAAGCCTAACTTGAATCACTGTGAATTTGATGTACTGGAATTGTAAATATGGTCAGATTTCATGAATTTATTTGTGCCATTTAGAATGAATTAGCATCATTTTTGACACTTCTATCAATTACTAGAATACAGGATTTACGTTTGTGTGAATGTTTTAGGTGCTATTCAGTAGATTCTGGCTCACAGGAACCCTGTATGAAACAGAAAGAAATATTCCCTGGTCTGTACCATCCTCGCTATCATTGCCATTATGAAAAACCTTCCAGTAGAAGATTTTTTTCACTCTTTGCTGACCCCCTTTTACCAAGTATATCTTTCTACAGGCTATAGTCTTTCCTGATAAATTAGTCTAAATTACATAAAATGTTTTCTTGCCATTCTCACTTCTGGAGTATTCTGGCTGTCCTTCCAAAGACATATTTGTTCATTCTTCTGGAAGCCATTCAACACTCTTCCCAACAAAATAAAATAAGTAAAATCAATTCTTCTTTATTCCTGTGTTTTTTTTCCTCTGTTGTTGTTGTGCATCATCTAGTTGGAACAGACCAATAGCTGACCCTCTGGCAGGTTTTCAGAGGCTGTAAATCACGTGGGAGGAGATTGGTCGTCTTTCTCCCACAGAGCAGCTGGTGGACTCAAACCACACATGTCTTTGGGATTTGAGCACAGTTTGTGTCAGGCTCACCTTAGTCTTTAAAGTGATATTTTTGCTTTTAAATATGTGAAAATGGTCCTTAGTAGCCCGTTTTCCAGGGTGGTTTTAATTCTAGACGTCTTTGTCTTATCTCCATACTTTTTCAATCTATATGCAGAACATATCATTTGGGAGATTGGGCTCTATGAGGAGAAAGGTGGCATTAGGATTTGAGGAAGACTCATCAACAATCTGCATTATGCAGATAACACAACCCTGCTTGTTGAAACTGAGGAAGACCTAAAGAAGCACTTGCTTCAGAAGGTCAAGGACTGCAGCCTTCAATAAGGATTGAAGCTCAACATCAAGAAAACAAAGATTCTCACCACTGAGCTGATTAGCAGCATCATGATAGGTGGTGAAGAGATTGAGATTATTAACAGCTTTAGTTTGCTTGGCTCCACAAACAACGCTCTTGGTACCAGCAGTCAGGAAATTAAAAAATAAATTGCATTGGGAAAGCCTGCTGTCAGAAACCTCTACAAAGTACTGGAGAGCAATGATGTCAGTCTGGAGAAAGCTATGCCTGATACAGGGCATAGTCTTTTCAATTATTTGCTGTGCTTCAGAAAGCTGGACAATGACAAGGGGTGATAGGAGAATCAATGTTTTGAGTTGTGGTGCTAGAGAAGAGAATTGAACATATCATGGGCTGCTAAGAGAACAGATTCATCCTAAGGAAGGTGGGACCAGGCTGCTCCTTAGACATAAGGAATCTGAATCTCTGTCTGACATATTTTGTACATATTGCAAGGAGGGACCAGTCCTTGGGGAGGGATGCAATGCTTAAGAGGGTGGAGGGACAGCACAAGAGAAGAAAGCCTGCGATAAGATGGGTTGATTCAGTGACTTGAATAATGAAGGTAGGTATGCCAGTGACAATAAGATTGGCACAGAATAGAGCAGTGTTTAGGGTCGCTATAAGTCGCAGGCCACTGGACAGCACATACCAAAAGTGAAACTGCTTCAATGAGTACTGAGTGTGTTGTTATTTGCCATCCAATTAGAATCTGGTTGACCCACCAGCATGTTTTTAGAGGCTGTAAATTACACAGGTGTAGATTATCCATCATTCTCTCACAGAATATCTAGTGGATTCAAACCGTATGCCTTAGGTATCATGGAGCTCTGGTGGCATAGTGACAAGAAGCTGTACTGCAATTCTGAAAACACAAAGTTCAAGGCCAACAGCTACTCCTCAGCATTGCAGTGCAGCTTCTTACCATTAGCCCACCACAGTTCCTGTGTAAAATGCAAAACTTAACAATTTTGATCTCCCTCAGTGTATTTATCGTGATGCTGATACTTTGTTCAGCTTTGAGGATTTGGGGGTTTTTTTGATCATGTTGAAATGTAATCAATATTAAAGACTTTAATATTTTATTCAATAAGTAAATACTTCCAGTTATCTTCATTTTTGGCAAGCAAGATTGTGTTATCTGCATATTATGAGCTGGAAATGAATCTTACTAGATAGAATTCTGATACATTATTCTTCACATAGTTCAGTTTTTCTAAATATTTACTTTGTATGCATATTTAATAAGTATAATGAAATTATTATACCTTTTCTCCTTCTTCTTGTTGTTATTGTTATGTGCTGTCAAGTTGTCTGCAACCCATGGCAGCCCTGTGTACAACAGCTCTGCAGCTGGCCCCATTCTGAGCCAGCCTCACTGACTCCAACAAATCTAACCCCACTGCCCCAGTTACTGTGCCAATTCAGCTCATCCAAGGTCTTCCTCTCCTGTGCTGTCCCTTCACCCTTCCAAGCATGAACATGTCCTTTCCACTCACAGGTCTCTCCTGGCTACGTGCCCAAAGTACGTAAGACAGAACTTTAAAATCCTAACCTCCAAGGAGAAAATTGGTTTCACTCCAAGTCAGACCTATTTTTTTTCTTGGCAGTCCATGGTATGTTCAAGATTCTTCCCCAGCACCACAAGTCAGATACATCAATTCTTCTGTCATCCTTAGTCCAGCTCTCTGATGCAAAGCAAGTAATGGTGAGGACCATGGCCTAGGTCAGGTGCATCTTAATCTTTAGACTGGGATTGCTTCTCAGTATTCTGGAGAGATCACTGACAGCCGATTTTCACAATGCAATTAATCTTTTGGTTTCTTGGCTGCTGGCACTAAGAGTGTTAATTGTGGGATCAAGCTAGCTGTAATTATTAACAAGATCAATCTCTTCTCCATCTATCATGATGCTGCTAGTTGACACGGTGAGAGTGTCTTCCAGATGTTGAGCTTCAATGCATATTGAAGACTACATTTCTTGACCTGCAGAAAGCGCTTCAAGTCCTCCTCAGTTTCATCAAGCCAGGTTGTGTCATCTACATAACACAGATAGTTGATGAGTCTTTCTCCAATCCTGATGCCACATTTCTTCTCACAGCACCCAGCTTCCTGAATAATCTGTTTTGCATATAGACTGAAAAGATAAGGAGACAGGTTGTATCCCTGACTCACTTCCTTCCTGAATTTTAACCATGCAGAGTTTCCCTGCTCTGTTCTCAGAACTACTTCCTGGTCCAAGAATAGGTTTTGCCTAAGCACAATCAAGTGTTCTGGGATTTCCATTCTCCCCGAGGTTAGCCATAATTTGTTGTGTCCACATAGTCAAATGCCTTTGCACCATCAATGAAACACAGACAGACATTCCTCTGGTACTCTTTTCTTTCTGCAAAGATCCATCTGACATTGGCGATAATGTTTCTAGTGTCACAACCTCTTCTAAACCCAGCTTGTATTTCTGGTAGTTCTCCGTCAATCATTTGTATTCATAGAGTAATATATAAGATATGATAAATATAGTAGTAAATTGCTTAAATGTAATATTTCTTATATTGTATTTTTACTTAAAAAAATCAACTGGAAAAACTTTCTACTTTGAGTTACATTATTAGTAGTCTGAACCGTAACTAAAGAGAAGACTTTTTATGTGTTTTTTGTCATTCTTCTCTTTTGTTACTTCACTCTCATAAAATATATTGATATGTGTTCACCAAATATTACTTACCACAACTCTTTAGCTAAAACAGCAGAAAGTTGACAGTACTAATGATTATGAAAACACCAATATTTATGTAAATATCCTTCCTATACACATCTTTTCTAATTTTAAGCCACACTGTATGGTCTGTTTGAACAGCTATCTCTTGATTTATGCACAGACCCTGTATGAGGACAAATAAGTATTTTGGGATTCTTATTCTTTGCAATGTTACCCAAAATTTGTTATTAACCACACAGTCAAATGTCTATGAAGAGCTAATAAAAAACAAGTTACATTGTTCTAGTATTCTCTGTATTCAGTCCATATCATCAGATCCATCATCCATGATACCCTTCATTTTTTGTCTTCTTCTATGTCTATCTTAAATTTCTGGCAGTTAACAGTTAATATATTGTTACTTTTATAGTTATTGCCTGGAAAATGTTTCTTAGATATGGTGTTAATAATCCTATTCAATTATTTCCATATTTTGTTTCATGACCTTTCTTTGGTGTAAAGATATCTCTATCGGTGAGGTAGTTGTGAAATTTCTGGGCAGAGATTAACAAGTGCTTCCAGCACTGCATAACCACTTCCTGTTAGTTCTTGGAATTTTGCTTTAGCTCAGCTTGGACATTTTTGTTTTGTTTTATTCTTTCTTGATTATACACATGCTACCTCATGAAATGGTTGGGCATCAAGTAGTTCTTAGTTTATTCCTTCTCTCTTTTGATACTACTTGCATTTTTTAGCATTGTAGAAATATTATTAGGTACCTTACTGTTAGTTCTGACTCACTGTGATAGCAATACGAAATATTATCTAGTTTTGCGCCATCCTCACAATCACTAGTGAGCTGAAGCCCATTTTTACATACATTATCAATTCATCTTGCTGAGAGTCTTATCCACAAAGTGCTTCAGTGTTGCAACTTGAGGTCTGGTGTTTTTCCCCTTCAGTTCTTTCAGCCAGAAATGTTTCAACTTGTATCTTTTTATTTTTCAGCTTCTTGTCTTCTCCGGCTTTGAAAACTTCTGCTTACTATTTAAAGTCCTTTTTCTTTCCCTTGTTTTATTTACTCTACATTCAAGAGCAATTTCAAAATCCCCTTCTGTTATTTTGATCTTTCCTTCTCCGTTTTATTAATAAATATCTTTAATGCTATTCCACAATGTATTAGCTTTTTGGTCATTGGGATTCAATGGTTTAAAAATTAACAGAATATAAACGATCACCTGTCTGGAAGAGTTCTATATTTATTCCCATTCCAAAGAAAGGTGACACAAAGTGTGGAAATTATCAAACATCATTAATATCATGTGCAAGCAAGATTATGCTGAAGATTATCCAAAAACTACTGAAACAACCATCACATCAACAGAAAACTGCCAGATGTGCAGGCTGGATTTAGAAGAGATCATGGTACTAGGGATATTATAACTAATATTAGATGGACCTTGGCTGAAAGCAGAGAGTACCAGAGGAGTATCTATGTGTGTGTCATTGACTCTGCAAAGGCATTTGACTGTGTGGATCACTATAAACTGACTGACTCTGAGAAGAATGGGTATCCCAAAACACTTGATTGTGTTTATGTGAAACTTATTCTTGGACCAAGAGACAGTGATCAGAACAGTGCAAGGAAACACTTCGTAGTTTAAAATCAAGGTAAGGTGTACGCCAGGGATGAGTCCGATCTCCATACCTTTTCAACCTATTTGTGGAACAGATAATCTGGTAGGCTAGGCTTAATGAAGAGGAATGTGACATCAGGATTGGAGGTAGACTCATCAACAACCTGTGTTATGTAGATGACACAACACTCTTTGCTGAAACTGAGGGAGACCTGAAAAAGTACTTGCTGCAGAAGGTCAAGGAATGCAGCCTTCAATATGAATTGAAGCTCAACATCAAGAAAACAAAGATTTTCACCACTGGCAGATTGGCACCATCATGATAGATATTGAAGAGATTGATATTATTAACACCTTTAGTTTGCTTGGCTCCACAATCAATGCTTTTGGTACTAGCAGCCAGGAAAAAAAAATATATATATATATATATTAGTTTTTGTTGTTGTTGTGTGCGGTGGAGTCGTTTGCAACTCATAGCCACCCTATGCCACCCTATGTACAACAGCCCTAAGCCATGTTCTATCCTGTGCCAATCACACTGCCTCTGACACACCCATCCCGGTAACCCTAGTCACTGAATTAATCCATCTCATAGAGGGTCTTCCCCTCTTGTGCCGTCCCTCCACCCTCCCAAGCATGATGTCCCTCTCCAAGGACCTGTCCCTCCTTGCAACATGCCCAAATTATGTCAGACAAAGCCCCAGAATCTTTGCCTCCAAGGAGTTGCTTGGTTAAATCCTCTCCAGGATGAATCTGTTTGTTTTCTTGGCAGTCCATGGTACATTCAATACTCTTCTCTAGCACCACAGCTCAAAGGCATCAATTCTCCTTCTGTCCTCCCTAGTCATTGTCCAACTCTCTGATGCATAACAAGTGATTGCAAAAACCATGGCCTGTATCAGGCGTCCCTTAGTCCAAATACATTATATATATATATATATATATATATATATATATATAAATTGGAAAGGTCTGCTGGCAGAGATTTCTAAAAATATTGAAGAGCAATGATGTCAGTCTGGAGACTAAGGTGTGATCAAGGTCATAGTCTTTGCAATTACTTGCTATGTACCAGAGAGCTAGGGATGATAAAAGGAGAACTGATGCTTTTTGAGTTGTGGTGCTGGAGTATTGAATACACCATGGACTGCTAAGAGAACAAACAGGTTCATCCTGAAGAGGGTAAAACCAGGCTGCTCCTTGGAGACAAGGATTCTGAAGCTTTGTCTGACCTCCTTTAGACATCTTACAAGGAGGGACCGGACCAGTTTTTGGAGAAAGACATCATGCTTGGGAGGGTGGAAGGAAAGCACAAGAGAGGAAGACCCTCAATGAGTGGGGTTTAGGGCTGTTGTACATAGGGTCGCTATGAGTCACAGGTGACTCGACGACACATAACAACAGCAACATTTTTTATTCAGTGAGGTCAACATGTGTAGTTATCATTTATGTAGTTTTAAAAATGTCTTTAAAATTATTAAGATTTTGGTTATAATAAATTCCATAATGCAATCACAAATGTAATTTTTTCAAGATAATATTTTCCAATTACTGATTCTTCTTCATCTTTAACTTTAGCATTTAAATCACACATAATTAATAGAATCTTAAGTTTTCTTAAAAGTATTGTACTAACTCATGTTACAATAGGATCGTCTCTGTTAGAAAGGTTTCTGATACCATTTTTATCTTTTGCTCTTGTTAAACTGAGATACAATTTTTCATTAATGATCTAGCATTAGTGGTTGAAATTAAATTTGAAAAACAATTGTATTAAATAGTCTTCCTTTTAGTTGTACATATAATGTTCTTTCACTTACTACATTGTGTATTAGGATTAATATTAAAATTTCATTTTACAATAAATATAATACTGTTCTTCAATTTGTTAACTTTGGTATATTAAACGATCTTATTATCTACATCAAAATGTGCAATATTGGTCCTTTCCTGGTTATTAAATGCCTCTATTGTTGTTCATCAAGTTGATTCATAATGTATATAATGGACAATGGAAAGAAATCCTAACATAATCAATAAAGTATCATTTTATTTCTTGAAAATTTCAAATTTCCTTATATATGTCCTTCATATATATCATGTTGTGTTTTTTTAAAATTTAAATGTATTATTAATTTCAGTAAAAATTTACAGAGGCTTTGGATTTCCATTCACTCATTGTTGCATATTTCTCCCCTCCCAAACCTCCCCCCATAGAACACTACCCTCTTGGAAAAGTAAAAGAAAAATTCTTTAACTGTTTTACAAACCCTCGCCCAGGTCCTCTCCACCATGTAGCCATTGCTCTAGACTCCTGTCATGACAAAAACACCTAATCACATATCCTTTTTAAACAGTTTTCTCCCTCATCTGTTTCAGTGCAGTATACATTATTGAACCCATCTTTCTCAGTTTCTCCCCAACCCCAAGGTCAGTCCTCTTTTATAACAGTGGCACCATGCAATATTTGTCCTTTTGTGACTGGGATATTTCACTTCTCCAGAGTAACCCATTTTGAATAATATTGCATGAATTCCTTGTTTTTCAATGCAGTGTAGTATTCCATTGTGTGAATATATCACAGCTTCTCTATCCATTCATTTGTAGATGGGTACTTAGGTTGTTTACAACTCCTTGCTATTCATATATATCATGTACTAATTGCTAAAGAATATCTCCAGCCATTTTTTTCTTCATTTTTCTTCCTGTTACATAAGTAAATTAGAGTCCTTAACCTTTACTTCAGTCATTTCCATGTCATTAAACTGCATTTTACTTTGAGAAAGCAGCTCTTTTTAGCCTTATGGCACCATCTAAACTCTGGCACTAAGTAAGCATTTGTTCTACTCTTCATGAGGTTTCCACTGGCCAGTTTTTCTAAAGTAGTCAAGTCTCTATTTCTAGTCTGTCAAAACTTTTTCACCAGCGTTGATCATTCCAGTAATATAGCTCCCAGCTTCATCATAACTGTGTATGACACAAGTATGACACAATATGACAAAATACAAAATGATGGTGTCTGTTCTCCACTCGTTGTTGAGTGACATCAGATCAACTATAACTCATGATAAGCCTATAAAGTTTGCCTTATCCTGTGCTGCCTTCAAGATCTTTGGTATACTGAGCCTATTCTTACAGTCACTGTGTCAATTCATCTTGTTGAAGGTGCTCCTTTTTTCTCCCACCTGGTAGCTTTCTCAGAACAATGTTTGGTGTGTGGATTTTTGTTTGTTTGTTTGTTTTTAACAAGGACGGAGATATGTAAAGAGAATATGTCTAAAGTATACAACACCAAGTTTCACCACCCTTGCCTCTAAGAAGTACCTGGTTGTACAAGCTCCAAGACAAACCTGTTTGTTCTTTTGTTAGTGCATGGGATATTGTATATTTTTCTCCAAAACCACAATTCAATGACATTGATTCTTCTTCTGTCATCCTAATTCACTGCCTAACTTTCAGATGGATTAAAAGAAGGAAAAATGGGGGGAAAAACCCACGTGGCTTGAGTCAGGTATACTTTAGTCTTTAAACTGACTTTCTTGTCCCTTAGCATTTTTGAGAGATCTTTGACAGCCTATTTTCCCAAAGCAGCATATCTTTTGACTTCTTGACTGCTCCTATCACGGGTGTTGATTGTGGATCCAAGTAAAATGAAATTGTTGATAACTTCAGTCTTTCTCCATCTATCTGCATGCTGCCTATCAGGCCAGTCATGGGGATTTTTGTTTTCTTGATGTTGAAATGCAACACATTTTGAAGATTTTGATCATCTGAAGCAAATATTCCATGTCCTTTTCAATATGTAAAAGATTGTGTCATCTGCATAACATCTTAATAGTCTCTCAACTGATATCCTTGCTCCTTGGCTGATTTTCCTGTTAGTCTTTTCAATTTATATTGTATAACTATACCTACTATATATAGGATACTAGGCACTGTAGAGAGTGTCTGAACAGAGAGCTACAGAATACAGCACAGTAGAGTAGTGTTTTAAACAAGTCAGGTGGGTTTGGTGAAAATATAGTCAATTAGGAAAGGCTATCAGAAAAGTGCTTGGAAAGACAAGTTAGAGACAAATATGAGATGTACTGAAACTGGACTAAGAAATTTATTCAAAGTAGTAGTAAAATCTTATCAGTTTCCATCTGGACTTTTCCCCAGTAGCTTCCCAGTTAATATCCTTGCTTTTTGGGTGATCTAATGCCTATCTATACATCAAAGTAAGATTGATTTTTCTGAATTGTAAATCTTTTCAAATCTTTCTCCTGTTATATGCCTTTCTATGGTTTCTCATTTATTTCCAGATAAAATCCAAACTACTGAGGTAAGCACATAAGGCTATTCACGATCTGTCATCTGATTTCCACGGCTCATTTCATTTATCCCCACCAAATCTGTCAGCTTCTTAGTTTCTTAAAAACCATTGTACGTACTCGTTTTGCATTGAAGGCTTCTCTGATAAAAGGATACCTGATACCATTTTCATCTATCCTCTTCTCTTTCTAAACAGAGCTTATAGATTTTCTTTCTTTGCATTTTCCGCTTTAAACTGACAGTGTAGTTTTGACATTTCTCTATACTGTCAGAGAAACCTGGACTTAACTCATTTTTGACAAGTAGAATGTTTTGAAATTTAAATACTTAACAGTATGCTGTTTCCTTTAGAGTAGTGATTATGATTATTTTCTTTATCTAGAAGGCCCACAATAGACAGTCAAATGTCTGTTCAATAAGTTTTATATGTCATAACACAGTCTAAGCTTTAGAAAAGTTAATACAGCAACAGGGAGCAGAGTGGATAGGTAGACAAGGCTAGAAACTTAAATGTGATGGACTAGAAAAAGATAAAGAGGACAAAGTAACAGATATCTTCAATCAGCTCAAACTAAATAAAAACAAAACAACAACACACAAATAAATCAAGCTCAAATTCACTGCCATCAAGTCCATTTTGATTCACTGTCCCCTTCATCAGGTGACTTGGCTGTGTTAATCTTAACAAGAGGTTATTGCCTACATTTTTTTGAGAAACAATTGGTGGGCTCAAACCACAGGAGATGATTGGCCTTTGGGTTAACAGCCCTATATAATATGAGTTATACCACAATAGTCACTGCACAGATTCTTCCGAGTGAATTCTTTTTTTTTTCATTATTTGCTGCCCACCACTGCCAAATCAGTATTATTATCTTTGATTTTATCATCAATTTTATAAGGTAATATAGTACAAACACAGATGTTGTAGTCAGATAGAAAGGGTTCCCATTGTGACTCTGGTCTTAAATAACATGCATAGGACAGGCCTTCACCAAAATACTTGACAGCTCAAGAGTACTGATTTAGCTTTCTGCAAAATGCATATGATCTTTATCATTAATAGTTAAAGTATATCAACGTGGTTTAGATTTTAAATCATGTAATGCTTGATAATCTAGTACTTGTCAGCAGTGTCACCTAGATACTCCACAGATACATATTCGAAACCCATACATATGTGTAAAAATCCACTGAGTGTTACTATAGAGGAAAGGATGGTGAGACTCTGTCTCAAATACTTTGAGCATGTTATCTAGAGAGGTCAAGTCCTAGAGAGGGACATCATGTTTGGGAAATTAGAGGCCCAACAAAATTGAAGAGGATCCCTAATAACAATGGATTTAAGTAAGCCCAAAACTTGAGAAGTGGCCAGGATTGGGCAGGGTTTTATTCTATTGTTGGTCATTATTAATGAAGATCAATTCAATGATACCTAAGAAGGCAAAACCAATTCTATCCTAGAAACTATAATCCTGGTGATCATGCAAGACTTTCTCTTGTTCCCCTGTTGTTAAGTGTCATTGAGTCACTTGAGGCATATAGTGATCCTACGTACAATAGCTTTGAATCCTGCTTTATCTTGAGCCAAATTCTTTGTCTCTAACACACTTTCCCCTTTACCCCAGTCAATCTGTCTCATCTAGGGTCTTCCTCTCTTGCACTTTCCATTCATCCTTCTAAGCATGATGTCCCACTCCAGTGATTGGTCCCTCCTGGCAACATGTATAAACTGTGTCAGATGAAGCTTCAAAATCCTTGCCTCCAAGGAGCAGTCTGATTTCACCCTCTCCAGGATGAACTGTTTGTTTTCTTTAGCAGTCCATTCAACACTCTTCTCTGGGACCACAACTCCAAGGCATCAATTCATCTTCTATCATCCCTAGTCTTTGTTTAGCTTTCTGATGCACAGCAAGTAATTGTGAAGACCATGGCCAGGATCAGGGGCCATACCTTAGTCTCCAGACTGATATCATTGCTCTTCAGTACTCTGGAGATGTCCTTGGCAGCAGATTTTCCCAGTGTAATTCATCATTTGATTTCCTGGCTGCTCGTACCAAGGGTGTTGCTTGTGGAGCCAAGTAAGCTGAAGCTATTTACAATCTAAATTTCTTCACCATCTAGCATAATGTTGTGAACTGACCCAATAGTGAGAATCTTTATTGTTTTGAGGTTGAGCTTAAATCCATTTTGAAGGTTATAGTCATTGACCTTCTGCAGCAAATGCCTCAGGGCTTCCTCAGTTTTGCCAAGCAAGATAGTAACATCTGCATAATGGCAGTTACTGATGAGTCTTCCTCCAATGCTGATGTCACATTCCTCCTCATAAAGCCCAGACTCCTGGATGATCTGTTCTGCATATAGATTGAAAGGATATGGAGATAGGACACATCCCTGGCATACACCTTTCCCGATTTTGAATTATACAATGTTTCCTTGCTCTGTTCTGACAACTGCCTCCTGGTCCAAGTATAGGTTTCATATAAACACAATCTAGTATTCTGAGCTTCTTATTCTTCTTACAGTTAGTCACAATTTGTTGTGATCCATACAGTCAAATGCCTTTGCATAGTCAATAAAACAAAGACATTCCTCTGGTACTCCCTCCTTTTAGCTAAGACCTCTCTAACATAGCTATAATATTCCTAGTGCCACGGTGTCTTCTTCTTTTTTTTTAAAATTTTATTATCTTTTGTGCATACTGTCAAAGTCAAATCAGATCTGACTGGTACAGGAAGAGATTGTCCCTCTTTCTCCAGCATAGCATCTGGTGGATTCGAACCATGTATCTCTGGGATTGCAGTGCAGCTTCTTGCCACTAGGCTACCAGAGCTCCCTACCAGGGTGTCTTCTAAACTCAGCCAGCACATTTGTCAGTTCTGTGTTGATATAGTCTTCCAGTTATTTTCAGACAATTTTGAGCAGGATCTTCCTTGCATGTGATAGTTTGATTGTATTGTTCAATATTTTCTCCACTCTGTCAAGTCACCTTTTTTGTTTTTTGTTGTTGTTTATTTTGTTTGTTTGGAGTGGGAACATATATGGATCTCTTTCAATCAATTGGCCAGGTGTTGTCCTCCAGATTTCTTGGTATAACTGATGAGTGTGTCTGTTTGTTGAAATATGTCAATTGGTATTACATCAATTCTTGGGGCCTAGCTTTTTGCTAATTCCTTCAGAGCAGCTTGAACTTCCTCCCTCATCACCATAGGGTGTTGATCATATGTTGTTTTATGACAGACAATGCTTTTTGTTATAGTGACTCTGTAGACTCCTTCTATCTTCTTTTGATGCTTCCTGCCTCATCCAACATTCTGTCCATAGCATCCTTAAGTATTGCAATTCAAGACTTGAATTTGTTCATCCCACATTTAAGAAAACATTCAACTGATTTTTTAAAATCTTCTTTATAGATAGAGAATACCAAGGTGTGAAGCCTTCAATATGAATTGAAGCTCAACATCAAGAAAGCAAAGATTTTCACCACTGAGCCAATTGGCAGCATCATGATAGACGGTGAATAGATTGAGATTATTAACAGCTTTAGTTTGCTTGGCTCCACAATCAGCACTCTTGGTACCAGCATCCTGGAAATGAAAAGATGAGTTGGATTGGGAATGCCTGCTTTCAAGGATCTCTCCAGAGTACTGAGGTGCAACGATGTCAGTCTGGAGACTAAGGTGTGCCTGATCCAGATTATGATCTTCATAGTTACTTGCTGTGTATCAGAAAGCTAGACAATGACTAGGGATGATAGAAGGAGAACTGACGCCTCTGAGCTGTGGTGCTGGAAAAGAGTATTGAATGTACCATTGTCTGCTAGGAGAACAAACATGTTCATCCTGGAGAGGGGAAACCAGGCTGTTCCTTGGAGGCAAGGATTCTGAAGGTCTGTCTGACTTACTTTGGGTATGTTACAGTCATTCTTGGGAAGGTGGAGGGACAGCACAAAAGAAGACCCTTGATGAGTTGAATTGACCCAGTGATGGGGTAATGTGAGTAGGTGTGTCAGAGACAAAAATGTTGGATCAAGATGAAGTAGGGTTCAGAGCTGTTGGACATAAGGTCACTATGAGTGACTCGACGGCACATAGCAACAACAACAACGATCATGAAGTACATTGGTTTGGGATTACAGTGATTAATACATATCTGTTACCCTTTGCAATATAATTATGATACTTGGAAAGGTGGAGGAACAACAAAGGAAATGAAGAAACCCTCAACCAGGTTGTTTAACACAGTCACAGTAGCAATGGGAATGAGTGTGTCCAAGATTGTGAGGATGGCACAGAATAGGATAGGGTTCAGATCTGTTCGAAGTCTACTCAACAACACATAGCAACAACAAATGGTTGATAAACAAGCTATACTACACTTTATTTAAAATAGGAAAGAAAAAAGAACTTACAGATATTTTTAATTTCATCTTCCAGTATAACAGGGAGCTCTGGTGGCCTACTCAGTAGGACCTTGGGCTGTAGAGGCAATGTTGGGTGGTTCAAATTTATAAGGTATTTCATAGAAGAGAATCCTGTGTGATTTACTGCCTCTGAAAACTCAGAGGAGAATCAGCTATGAATGGATCCCACCTCAGTGTCATTGGTGTAAGGTATATTTTTTTTCTTTCCTTTCTCTTATAATGTAATTGAAAAGTGATAATGCATTTTGTGATCTAAGATTATCAGCTAGAGAAAATACATATGCTGTCCTAGTGGGAAAGACTCTCAGGTAAGACCTATGAAGCATCATTGTCTTCAAGCTAATATCAGTATAGATATTGAGCATTCCGTGGTTACATATTTGTAACATTCCATGATGAAGTCAGCTTTAAGTATGTACTTATAGAATCTCATGTATGATAACGAAGATTTTAGAGCCATAAAACTCAGATATTGTTCAACATTCTGATCTTTTAACTCAGTTGAAAAAATAAGATAGTAAGGACTTATATGCAGTATGGAGGGGGGAGGAGAAAAGAAAGAAATGCAGGCAGATCATTGTCCTAAGTGAAAGCAGTTCATGTGAATCAACTTTCTAGGCTGATTTGTCCATGTTCTCAAGAAATGCAAAAGCATAACCCATTGTAAGCCATTTAAAGAAAAGAAAAAAAAACACCACAAACCAACCTTTTTCTTTCTAATGCATAATGGAATTACTTCCCTGAAGTAATTGATACTATTATGTATACATCTTTTGAAATATGTTTCTTTAATGTAAATGTATTATGTATACTGATAAAAAAGCTATGTAATACATGTTTTATTAGTATTTTACAAACCTGAAACTAATTTTCATGACATGTGGGCTATTAGTTATTCTTTGCAATGGACAAGCCACTGAAATTGTAGTGGTGATGTGTAAATGGATTGAATCTTTTAGTCTTAGAGAGACACTGAACTAGACTATTAAACGTGACAGTAAAGGCTGTATACCACCATGGTTGCCTGTGATTTTTCCTGGTTTGGCAGTTACGATATAATGCCATCCTTAATGACATCTAGTATCACATAATTGATTTTATGAAAATATCTAATATAATGTAGTCACTTCCATGATGAAACCTGTAATGAGTAGCAAATCATTTGAAAAGAAGTTCCCTTGTGATATGGCCTACACCAGGTATGTTTTAATATCTAGTAATAATCTCTTGATTTCTGCTTGATTTGAATCTGGTATCTGGCTCTTAAGCATCTAAACCACCATCTTTTGGACCTTAGCCAGAAGTCTGCTATATTTTGCCTGCTGATTATGAATTCATCAGCCTTGGAAATCAGATTTGACAGTGGGAATTATGTTAATGGAATTAAGACACATAACTACAATGAGGCCAATTGAAACCATCTTAGTCTAAACAAGGGGGGTGTCATTGCCATAATGATAAGTAGAGTCAAAGTAGTGATCAGATAAGGAATGTATAGTATTGGCTGTGTACATGGAGTATCCTTAGAAGTGAATTTCACTGTGCGTCTGTCAGGTTGTCATACTGTCATGGGTTACCTGCTGCTGGACCACCACTGCTTCAAAATTCAATAGGATCCCTCTTGGCTCACAAGTTTCACTGAAACTTCCAAATGAAGACAAATGAAATGAGAAGAAAGGTTTGAGAAGAATAAGAGTAGACAACATGGTTTACAGTCAGGGGATATTTGTGATAGGCTTGTATCATTTCACTCTATGAACTCTGATGGCCTAGTAGCAAGAAGCTGCTCTGCAATCCCAAAGACAAGCAGTTCGAGTCTATCAGTTACTCTGTGGGAGAAAGATGGGTGATCACCTCTCATGTAACTAACTGCCCCTGAAAACCTGCTGGAGCATAAACTGAGGATTGGTTCTGACTCAATGGTACACAACAGCAAAAACAACATTCAGTGTATATGCTGAGCAACAAATCTGAGAATCTGTACTATATGAAGCAGAATAAAAGATAAGAATTGGAGGAAAATTGATCACTACTTGTGACATGCAAGTGATACAATTTTGCTTGTTAAAAGAAGATTTTAAGGACTACTGAATAACAAAGACTAGTCTTCAATATAAATTATACCTCAATATAAACCTCAAATATTATTACAACTAAATCAAGATAAAAACATCATGATAAAAGGACAACTTTAAAGATGTCAATTATTTCATTTTACTTCTTGTTGTTGTTATGTGGTGTTGAGTCGCTTGCAACTCATAGCGACCCTATGTACAACAGCCCTAAACTCTGCTCTGTCCTGTGCCAGTCGCACTGTCTCTGACACTCCCATTCCAATTATCCCAGTCACTGAATCAATCTACCTCACAGAGGGCCTTCCTCTCTACCCTCCCAAGCATGATGTCCTTCTCCAAGGACAGGTCTCTCCTTACAACGTGTCCAAAGTATGTTAGACAGAGTCACAGAATCCTTGCCTCCATGGAGCCACCCGGTTTAACCCTTTCCAGGATGAATCTGTTTGTTTTCCTAGCAGTCCATGGTACTCTCAATACTCTTCTCCAGCACCACAGCTCAAAGGCATCAATTCTCCTTCTATCCTCCTTAATTACTGTCCAACTCTCTGATGCATAACAGGTGATTGCAAAGACCAAGGCCTGGTTCAGACGCACCTTAGTCTCCAGAGAGACACCATTGCTCTTCAGCACTTTGGAGAGGTCCCTAACAGAAGACTTTCCCATGGCAATGCGCCTTTTAATTTCCTGTCTACTGATGCCAAGACTTTCGACTCTGAAGCCAAGCAAACTAAAACTGTGAACAATCTCTATCTCTTCACCATCCATCCTGATGCTGCCAACTGGTCTAGTGTTGAGAATCTTTGTCTTCTTGATATGGAGCCTCAATCCATATTGCAGGCTGCAGTCCTTGACACTCTGCAGCAGGCACTTCAGGTCCTCCTCAGTTTCAGCAAGCAGGGTTGTATAATCCGCATAACGCAGATTGTTGATAGATCTTCCAGCAATCTTGACCCCACATTTCTCCTCATGGAGCCCAGCCTCCTGTATAACCTGTTCTGCATACAAGTTGAAAAGTTATGGAGATAGGACACATCCCTGGCGTACACCCTTTCCAATTTTGAACCAAGCAGTGTTCCCTTGCTCTGTTCTGATGACTGCATCCTAGTCCAAGTATAAATTTCGCATTAGAACAATCAAGTGTTCTGGTATTGCCATTCTTCTCAGAGTCAGCCACAGTTTGTTGTGATCCACACAGTCAAACACCTTTGCATAGTCAATGAAATACAGATAGACATTCCTCTGGCATTCCCTGCTTTCAGCTAAGATCCATTTACCATTAGCGACAATATCCCTGGTACCTCGACCCCTTCTAAACCCAGCCTGGACTTCTGGCAGTTCTCTGCTGATGTGATATTCCAGTCGTTTTTGGATAATCTTCAGTAGAATCTTGCTTCCATGTGAAATCAATGAGATTGTTCTATGGCTTTTCACAAGAATAATTTCTTATCAGGTAAAAGGAAATAGCCAGACCTTGGGAAGATTACTAGACACAGTCTCTGAATTGACAATAATTTCAGGAGAACCAAAACACCTTTAATATAGCCTGCCAACCAGATTAGGGCAGATTATGATCAGATTATCAGTGGAGTTTGTAGCTCAGGTGTGGGGCCTCAAACCAATCCTATACTGACTTCCTCATTTCCAAGAAGTGTAATTAGAATTGACATATCCAGTAACTAACAGAACACCCATATTGTATCCTAAGCATGCAGAAAAGGGCTATCATGATAGGAATGGTCAAATGGAAGCCATAAAAACTACTCCTACATAAGAAATTATTATAAAGAAGATTTATTGGTGTTTCCTCTCTAGACAGCATCCAGATTGTTGTTGTTAGGTGTCCTGGAGTCGATTCAACTCATGGTGACCTTATATATGATGTTATTCTTGTTGTTGTTGCTAAGTGCTGTTGAGTCGTAGGCGACTCATAGCAACCCTATGAGCAAAAGTCCTAGACACTTGCATGACTGTCATCCTTTCTCAAGGATCATAGGGTTTCCGGAGGCAAGCTGTTTACGGAAGTGGATGCGACTCCTGCTTCCAAGCTTGTTTCAACCGGGTAGCGTCACCAAACACTGTCCACCACGGGGAAATATTATATAGTATTTTACCATTCTGGCACATGCAAATGCTGGCCAACTCTGGGCTAGAAACCCCCAGTTCATCTGGCAAGTCTGCTTTGGCGACCCCCGTGGGTCACAGAGAAAGACACAAGAATGAAGTATTGCTCTGTCCTGTTCCATTGTCAGAAATTTTGCTATATTTAAGTCCATTTTTATAGCCACTCTTTCAATTCATCCCTTTGCATGTCTTCCTCCCCCCCCCATCCCTTTTCTATGAACTTCTGCTTGAACAACGCTAGGAACCTTTGGTGGTCTAGTGGTAAGAATCCTTGACCAGGAATGGTCCATCCTGATAATATGCAAATGTGTGAATCAAAGTCTCACCATCTAAATTTGTAGGGAGTATTCTGGCTCTATTTCTTCCAGAAAGATTTATCTGTTCTCCTGGAAGTTTATTTTATACTCAATATCCTTTGCCAACATCACCCATATTTGATCTTCTTCACGAACTGTGCTTCTTTCACATGTATATGAAGTGATTGAATATGCCGTGATTTGTGTTTAGGACAAGGAGTTTTTGTGGCAGAGTTCAGAACATGGTCTGTTAACCAAAAGCCATTAATTTGACCTAATTCTTAGCTCTAGAAAGAGATGCTCTTTGGTTTAAACAACCACACTTAGGTGGACACTAAAAATTACCAGAATCAGTAATATGTAAGTCTGTGGGGTATAATTTACTTTGGAAGCAGGAGTAACATCCACTTCCTAAACAGTATGACTCTGGAAACTCTCTGAACTTTGAGAAATGATGATAGTTATAGAAAGGCTTCAGGCTTTTTGTTCATAGGGTCACTATGAGTTGTGTTCGACTCAAACGGAAATCAGCAACAACAACGGACAATAAATGACTCTGTCTCTTTCTATTGGACATGCAATGGGAATAACTGAGCTGTAAAAGCCGATGACAGTTTTTCTGTAATCATGGAGTTGAACTTGACTAAGCATCAGCCAACAATCTCTGCTGAAATATATCCAGCAAAACTTAATCCTAGTCTTATCCTTTAAACCCTGAATCAGTTTCTATTTGATTGGACAATTTATAGAGTATCCAACTTTGAGAAGAAAAATGCAGTTTAGAGATAAAATACAATAATTTATATTTTTAATTTATATTATAAAAATCTCATCTTACACATTTTTTAAAAAATATGACATAGTTACTACTCTGAAGGAGAAAGACTAGCCAATCTTCTTCTGTGAAGATTACATCCTTAAAAACCCTGTGAGCCAGTTATCCTTTGTCACATGCGTTACTAAGAATTGGAATGAGCTCAAATATACTAATGATAGCAACAATCAGCATGCAATGGAAGATAATCAGTAATCTTAACTACCGTATTATGATGACACAACACCCAAAGTCATTTGAAGGTCCACAAAATAAGTCCTGCATTGTCTGGAACCTTGCCCACTTCTCTAATTTCATCTTCTGTTTTTCTCAGGATGGTTGAGTATGCTCCAAGCCCACTGACCTTCCTAATAGGCCTAAATCTACTTTTAAAAACTGCTGCTTCATTGGCCATGATGCTCCTTATTCAGATTTCTACATTCTGTGGTTATTTTCTTACTTAATGAAAAAACTATGTTCATCTCATTTATTGCTATGTCCTCATTATTAGAACACTATTTGGCACATGGTAAGCTTTTACCAAGGAGAGCTGAATGGATATTGGAGTGTCAAAGTGTTCAAGTAATCCAAAGTTATCTGAATTAGACCACAATTTAGGATTATAATATTTTGGAAATTAATATTTTCACATTTATGTAAAGGAGACAGTGAGACTGAATACATCTTACACTGTAATCCATGTACCCACATGATTAGACATTAAATAGAATTTTTAGCTGTGTTACGCCTTAGCTATTACAGAAAAGGAAGTATTTTATGACTGAATGATGCCCTAAAGTGTAAGAGGTTGAGCCGCCAAGCCAAAGGTAGGTTGTTTGAATCCACCAGTTACTCAGCAGGAAAAATAAGAGCAATCACTTACCATGCAATTTACAGCTTCTAAAAATCTGCTGGAGGGTCAGCTATGTGTCTGTTCTGATGGGAAGGTAATCAGTTGAACTGAGTGGCCTTTTTATGTCTGAAGAATTTAAAAATATTAGATTATCACTTTCTTTAAACACATAATCAATCTTAGAAGGTATGAAAAGGAAGGGAAAGGAGAGAAAAAACAAGTGTACAGAAGGGGCTTAATGAGATGTAATTAACTTCAATACCCAATTAGAATTGATGATATAAAACAAAATGATTGAGTGAAAACCAATAAAAGGAGTTTATTCTTTTTCTTTTAATTCAGTCCTCAGAAGAGAACAAGGAAATACTATATGGTTCAAAACCAGGAAAAGAGTGTGTCAGGGATGCATCTTGTCTACATACCTTTTCAATCTATACAAAGAACCAATCATTTGGGAGGTTGGGCTTTAGGTGGAGGAATGTGGCACAGGAGTGGAGGAAGATGTATCAAAATCCTGCATTATGCAGATGACACAATCTTGTTTGCTGAAACTGAGGAGAACCTGTAGCTCTTGCTGCAGAAGGTCAAGGACTGTAGTTTTCAATATGAATTGAAGCTCAGCATCAAGAAAACAAAAGATTCTCACCACTGGACCAATTGGAACCACCTGCAGTTATTAACAATTATAGCTTGTTTGGTTTCATAATTAACACCTTTGGTACCAGCAATCAGAAAAGCAAAAGATGAATACGCACTGGAAAGTCTACCGTTAGAGATGTCTCCAGAGCACTGAGAAGAAGCAATGAGATCAATCTAGAGGCTAATGTGTACCTGATCCAGGCCATGGTCTTCACAATTACTTGCTATGCATCAGAGAGCTGAACAATGACTAAGGAAAACAGGAGAAGCCTTTGAGTTTCGGTGCTAGAGAAGTCTTCAACATACCATGGAGTGCCAAGAAAGCAAATAGGTCTGTCTTGGAGAGGGTGAAACAAGGTTTCTCCTTGGAGGCTAGATTTTGAAGCTTTGTCTCACATACTTTGGGCATATGGCCAGGAGGGACCAGTCATTGGAGAAGGAGTGTTAGAGGGACAGTAAAGGATGGAAAGACCTTGCATGAGATGGACTGACTTGGTAACTGGGGCAATAGGGATAGATGTGTCAGAGTCAGTGAGATTGAGTCAGGACAGAACAGGCTTCAGAACTGTTATATGTAGGGTCATTATGGGTTGCAGGTGACTTGATAACATGTAACAACATAGTGATTTATTGAACCAATTCTTTGAGATGCTGAAGTTTGTCGTAACCTATCCCCTAGGTACTTCTTTCCAGATAAGACTGCCAGGAGAAATAGATTTAGTAACAATCTGAATGTTGTATATATTGGCTCACCAATGTGTTATTTCGAATAACATCTGGATCTCATCTCTTTGAAATCCAAACAAGTAATAGAACCAATACGTCTTTCATCTCATTTTTGTGTGATCTGTTTACATAAGGCATGTAGAGTACATATATATATACAAAGTGACTCATGGTGGCTGTGAAGCTAAACACTGTGACAATGATGTGTCAAATGTGATAATGGTTCTGCATTGTGAACAGTGTTTGGTGGAGCTTCCAGATTAAAACAAACTTGGATGCAGGAGTGGCATCCTCTTCCAAAATAGCTTGCCTTCGGAAACTCTATGAACTTAGAGAAACAATGAAAGTTAAACAAGTATTCAGGTCTTTCGCTCATAGTGTCACCATGGGTCCTCTATGACTCGACGGCACTTAACAACAACCACCAACAATTTAAGGTTCCAGTCCTTGGGAAATGGCATCATACTGAGAGAAACGGATGGTCAGAGAAGAAGAGTCTCAACATGATGTATTGATACAGTGACTGCAGTAATGGGCTCAAGCATGCCTCAGATTGTGAGGATGGTGAAGGATAGAGCAAGGGTTAGATATGTTGTTCATAGAATTGCTATGAGTCATAGAGAGAGCACTGTTGGCCTAGTGGTTAAAAATTATGCTACCAAGCCTAAGGTTGGTGATATTAATCTTTGTCCCTGAAGCCTGGTTTTAATTGTTTTTAGTCAGACATTCTTCTAAGTGGTATAGTACTGGTCTTTCAATTGGCTGTACAAAAGTAACTCCTGTTTGCTATGATGCTAAACACTGTAACACTGGTGTCAAATGCAATAATAGTTACCCATGGTGGACATGTTTGGTGGAGATCCCAGATTAAAACCATCTTGGAAGCAGGAATGGCATCCACTTCTGAAATAGCTTGCCTCTGGAAACTCTATGAATCTATGGAGAAATGATGAAAGTAAAATATTCAGGTCTTTCATTCATGGGGTCACCATGAGTCATCTACGACTATGGCACTTAACAACACAATATATGTCAGTGATATATCAGGTTTTTTACATAATTTTATTGTGATTTTAACAAGTTTACAGAAAACTTGGATTTCCATTCATTCATTGTTGCACATTTTCTTCCCTACTCCCAAGCCCAGTTCATTTTTCTCTTTAAAAAGTGCATTCATTGTTATACAAATCCTTTCCTCCCCCTATCCCCAGTTCACTTTACTATGCCTCTCTTGTTCTGGACTGTTATCATGAAAATAATGCCCAATAATATATTCCTTTTAAACAGATATTTCCCTCATCTTTTCCAATGCAGTTTTCATAATTTATTCCTCTTTTCTTAGCCTCCCCTCAAATCCCAATGTCAGCCCTGTTTTACAACGGTGGCATTAAGCAGAATTTGTCCTTTTGTGATATATATATTTCACTCAGCATAATGTCCTCCAGGGTCACCCATTTTGTATAATATTTTATGAGTTCCTTGTTTTTCAGTGCTGCATAGTAATCCATTATGTGAATACACTACAGCTTCTCTATCCATTCATTAGTTGATGGGCATTTAGGTTGCTTCCATCTCTATGCTATTGTGAACAAAGCCACAATAAACACGGTGTGCATACATGGGTGTGTATATATCTGTTTGGGTAGAAGTTCTGGTTTCTTTAGGCTATATTCCCAGTAGTGTAACTGCTGGGTCAAATGGTATTTTATGTCCAGTTTTTGAGAAAGTACCATATTGCCTTCGATAGTGGTTGCACCATTTTATACTCCCACCAACATGAATATGGGTTCCAATTTCTCCACAACCTCTCCAGCATTTGTTTTGTGTTACTCTATTGAACTTTGCTATTGTTACTAGGATGAGATCTCACGGTTGTTGATATATCAGTTCTGCAAGAATATGTAAAATATCTTAATTTTTTAAAAAGTTTCTTTATTTTATTATTTTCTGTGTGTCTGTACTGTCAAATTGGATCTGCCTAGTACAGGAGGAGATGGCCCCTCCTTCTCCAGCAGAGCATCTGGTGGATTCGAACTGCATATCTCTGGGATTGTAAAGCAGCTTCTTGCCACTAGGCCACCAGAGCTCCCCAAAATATCTTATTTTTTTTTTAAAAAAGAGAAACATTGTGGTAAACAAGAGCTTATATATAAGAGGGTTACAAAAATGAAATCTATCAGCACCTCCAATAATGATTAAGCATAACCACTGAATTACCAACACAAAGAAATGTGATTCTAAGTCACCAGTTGATCTGTGAGAGAAAGATGTAAAATCAACTCCTATGTCTCTGAAAATCAACTCCTATGTCTCTGAAAATCCACTGGCAGAAGGGAGTAGTCAACTATTTTGTTAGTACTGATTCAATGGGACACAAAAACAATTAACCATAGGAGTAGTTGTTTCTATTTTAATCTATTTTTCACATTTGAAAGCAAAGTAAACTCTTTAAAATGTGATATAAGAAGTCTTCAACAAGCCTAACGAGTTCAGTTTTACCCTTTCTGACATTTGGATGTTGTTGTTAGGTGCCTTCGAGTCAGGTACAACCCATAGCTACTCTATGAACAACAGATATGAGCCCTATCCTGTCCTGTGCTATTATCATCATTTCTGACATCCTTATCACTTCTGACATTTTTGTCTTTGTATAAAAAGCAGCATTTTCAAAATAGTCTTTAACACCCCTGTTCTCTGGATCCTGTGTTTTATTTTGATTACCTTGTAGTGTGTTTTTCTTTGTTTCCTGAATGTTAGCCTAATTGTTTTATTTTAGTGTTCATTCCTCTCCACTTTTACTCATGTCAGAGGCTTAGGCAAATTGTGGTGCATATGATGAATCACTTCGCACATTATCTTTATCATTCATTTTTTTTCTTGTTTTAATTGAGATTTTAATGAAAGTTCCAGTTTCTTTTACCTTACATGCTAGAAAGGTGGACACTTCCTTTTACAAGTTCCCTGGAGCTGAGTTTATATTAAAACATAGAGTTAGGTTTTATCAGAGATATTTATGTAAGAATGATAGAGTAGAAGTAAATGAAAGGCTGCTTCCTGCTGTTTATGTATTTTTCAGCGGTAAGCCAAAAGTGTTTTTACATTGGGTGCACTATTAGTGTTAATCATCTAACACTTAACTTTCTGGGAATTTAGGGACAGCTTGATTGGTAAAAGTGAAAGATCTCATACCTTTCTGGTTATCATTTTGTTTGTTCCTAATTTCAAGAAGAGTTCACTAGGTTCATATTAAATGAGAACATTTTAGCATTAGTTTTACTTAGAACAAATTTTGCATTTAAATTTATTACTGATTGACTTTGAAGGTTTACATATCTGATGTTATTTCAATTTTTATTTTGAAATATCTTTCTATTGTCTCTAGCTGTTTTTAAATTATTTTCTTAGTCTTTGGTATTTTGGATTTCCACAACGCATATATATTTAGAAAATTTTCATTAACTTTCTTAAAATGTAGTAACTTCTGAAATTATTTTTTTTTTACTAAGTTACACATTCAGTCACTACAAAGATAAAAAAAGCCTTAATGACCTTTTGGTAACAAGAATACAAAATAGCAATGAACAGTTTGCCCCATATTTGATGATCAGAGTCAGGGCCGTAAATGTAGCACTCCTGGAGCTTCCCATGGGAGGGATAGCTGTGGGTTGGGTTGTTTCTTCCAAAGGAAATGGCCAATCTCTGCTAAAGTTCCAGAACAGCCAAAAGACCACAGGAAGATAGTTCTTTGGGCCTCTATTTGAAACCAACAGTTATAGTAACTTCTGAAATTTTTAAGCTATGGATTTGATACACTGTTTTCACTAGTTTAAAAGACATTGAACCCTGATAGACACAAAGATGCCACTTGCTTTCTCTCTTTCCCTGTAATGCAAATATATATGTACATATTCGTTCTTCCTACTGATGAATACATGTTTAATATTTTTTCCAGGAGCTCATAGTTCAACTAACTAACTTTTATTTTTCCAATAAATTTCTACCAGAATTCAAGTTACTAAAGAGCTGAATAGAAGATTTCAAAAGGCAGCGTGGATGACAAAGTAAAATATTATAGTGAAATGTGCAAGGAGCTGGAGTCAGAAGATAAAAAGGGCCAAACTCGCTCAGCATTTCTTATGCTCAAGGAACTAAAGAACAAATTCAAACCTTGAGTTGCTATACTTAAGGATGATTTGTTGTTGTTTTTGTTGTTGTTATGTGCCGTTGAGTCACTTGCGACTCATAGCGACCCTATGAACAGCAGCCCTAAATTCCACTCTGTCCTGTGCCAATCTCACTGTTTCCAACACACTCATCCCAATTACCCCAGTCACTGAATCAATCCACTTCCTAGAGGGCCTTCCCTTCCTGGGTCTGCCCTCCAACCTCCCAATCATGATGTTCTTCTCCAAGGACCAGTCTCTCCTTACAACATGACCAAAGTATGTCAGATGAAGCCTCAGAATCCTTACCTCCAAGAAGCCAACCAGTTTAACCCTCTCCAGGGTGAATCTGTTTGTTTTCCTAGCAGTCCATGGTACCCTAAATACTCTTGCCCAACACCAAAATGCAAAGGCATCATTTCTCCTTCTATGCTCCCTAGTCATTGCCCAACTCTCTGATGCATAACAAGTGATTGCAAAGACCGTGACCTGTATTAGATGCACCTTGGTCTCCAGAAAGACACAATTGCTCTTCTGTCCTTTGGAAAGGTCCCTAACAGCAGATTTTCCAATCAGAATACATCTTTTAATATCCTGGCTGCTGGTGCCAAGAGTGTTGACTGTGGAGCCAAGCAAACTAAAGCTGTGAACAATCTCAATCTCTTCAGCATCCATTCTGATGCTGCCAATTGGTCTAGTCGTGACAATTTTTGCCTTCTTGACATTGAGCCTCAATCCATATTGAAGGCTGCAGTCCTTGACCCTCTGCAGCAAGCATTTTAGGTCCTACTCAGTTTCAGCAAGCAGGGTTGTGCCATCTGCATAACAGATATTGTTGATGATCTTCCTCCAATCCTGATGCCTCATATCTCCTCATAGAATCCAGCCTCCTGAGTAATCTGTTCTGCATACAGGTTGAAAAGTTATGGAGACAGGACACATCCCTGGCATACAGCCTTCCCAATTTTGAACCCTGCAGTGTTTCCTTGCTCTGTTCTGACAACTGCCTCCTGGTCCATGTATAGGTTTTGCATTAGAACAATCAAGTGTTCTGGGATTCCCATTCTTCTCAGAGTCAGCCACAGTTTGTTAAGATCCACACAGTCAAACACCTTTGCAGAATCAATGAAACACAGATAGGTATTCCTCTGGCACTTCCTGCTTTCAGCAAAGATCCATCTAACATTAGCTACAATATCCCTACTATCTTGACCTCTTCTAAGTCCAGCCTGGACTTCTGGCAGTTCTCTGCTGATGTGCTGTTCCAGTCATTTTTGGATAATCGACAGTAGAATCTTGCTTGCATGTGAAATCAATGATATTGTTCTATAGTTTCCACACCCTGTTGGGTCACCTTTCTTTGGAATGGGAACACAAGAAGAAACTATCTACTCTCCAGTACCACAGGACACATCACCTTCGCTCAGGACACATTACGACTAAACTTAGGAGACTCTGGTGACAGCATAAGAAACTGTTAGTAGCTGACGTGTCTGGAATCACAAAAGCCAAGGAAGCTTTGGATATAAGCTATCAGATCAAGGTCTGGACAGTGGGGAATAGATGTTGAAGGGAGTGGGTAGAAGTGGATGGGTATCTTGATGGGTGGTGGAACAAGGAAATAAGTGGGTGAAAACATTTGCGCCAAGGGTAGGGACAACACTGAAACTAATGCTTAATTCCACAATAAGGGATATCGCTTTCACTTTTTCTGTAAAATGCTTGTCTGTTGGATACTTCTCTAAATCTGAACATTAAGATTAAGATACACTAAGAAGAAGGATTGGTCATCCACTTCCAACATAGCAGGCCTCTGAAAACCCTAAAAAAGGATGATTTAGGCAGAATATTAAATGATCCAGGAAGTATTAAAAGACGATAGAAAGAGTATATGGAGTCATTGTACCAGAAGAAATTGGCAGACACAGAAGAATTTCATGAAACAACATATAAGCAAGAGCATATAGTGATGAAGGAAGAAGTTCGATCTGCTTTGAAGGAATTAGCAAAAAAAATAAGGCCCTAGGAATTGATGATATACCAATTGATGTAGTTCAACTACCAGATGCTGCTCTAGATGTGCTCACCAAGTTGTGCCAAAAAATGTGGAGAACAACCACTTGGCCAACTGACTGGAAGAGATCTATATTTGTTCTCATTCCAAAGAAAGGTAATCCAACTAAATAAGGAAATTATTTAATAATATCATTAATTTCACATGCAAGCAAGATTCTGCTGAAAATTATACAAAAACAGTTTGAACAGCGCATGAATAGATAATTAGCATATGTGCAGGCTGAGTTTAGATAGGGTCATGCTACTAGGGATATTGTAGGTAATGTTAGATGGAGCTTGGCTTAAAATAGGGAGTAGCAGAGAAATGTCTATCTGTGTTTCATTGATTACACAAGGACATTTGACTGTGTGGGTCACAACAAACTGTAACTGACTCTGAGAGAAATGAGAATACCAGAACACTTGTTCATGCTTACGCGAAACCTATACTTGGACCAGGAGGCAGTCGTTAGAACACAGTAAGGAAACACCGCACAGTTCAAAAGTGGGAAGGGTGTATGCCAGATATGTGTCCTATCTCCATACATTTTCAACTTCTATGCAGAACAGATTATCCAAGATGCTGAGCTGTATGAGAAGTGTAGTATCAGGATTGGAGGAAGATTCATCAACAATCTGCATCATCCGATGACACAACCCTGCTTGCTGAAAATGAAGATGACCTGAAGTGCTTGCTGCAGAAGGTCAAGGATGGTAGCCTTCAATATGTATTGAGGCTCAATATCAGGAAAACAAAGATTCTCACCACTGGGCCAATTGACAGCATCATGATAGATGGTGAAGAGTTTGAGATTGTAAACAGTGTTGGTTTGCTTGGTCCCACAATCAAAACTCTTGGCACCAGTACCCAGGAAATTAAAAGATGAATTGCAATAGCAAAGTTGCTGTCAGAAACCTCTCCAAAGTACTGAAGAACAAAGATGTCTGTCTGAAGACTAAGGTGTGCCTGATACAGGCCATGGTCTTTGCAATCACTTGCTATGCTTCAAAGAGCTGGAAAATGACTATTAATTATAGAAGGCGAATTGATGCCTTTGAGTTGTAGTGTTCAAGAATATTGAATATACCATGGACTGCTAAGAGAACAAATATGTTCATACTGGAGAGGGTGAAACCAGGCTGCTCTTTGGAGGCGAGGATTCTGCAGCTTCATCTGACATATCGTGGACATGTTGTAAGGTGGGACCTTGGAAAGGGATGTCATGCTTGGGAGGGTAGAGAGATAGCACAAGAGAGGAAGATGGATTTATTTAGTGACTGGAGTCATGGCATAGGTATGTCAGAGACAGTGAATTTGGCACAGGATAGAGCAGGGTTTAGGGCTGGTCACTATGAGTCGCAGGTGACCCTAAGGCACATAATAGCAACAACATACTTGTACACACTGTATTGAGTCTATTCTTTTTAACAGTAGCCTTCCATTAGGTTTCTGAGATTGGAGAATAATCTTTTTCTCAGGGAGCTTCTGCTGGCTTCAAATCACCAGACTGGAAAAACCTTTTAGTTATCGGTACATCATATTTTGGCATACACCATCAGAGTTCCTGAATATGTGTTTATCTGTTGTTGTTGCTAGGTGCCAGTAAATTTACTATGTCTCACAGTAAGCCTAAGAACAACATATCTGAAATTTAACCTATCCTGCACCAACTTCAACACACTCCACTAATAAGAAGGAGCTCATTGTTATAGCACTGTATCAATCTACCTCACTGAGAATCTTCCTCTCTTTCTCTGACCCTCACCCTTTCACAGCATGATATCCTTGAAAAAAGACTGGCCTCTTCTGACATGACCTCGGTAGATAAGGCTGACCAAGTTTTACCCTCTTCGTCTCTAAGGAACAGTTTGGTTTTACTTCTTCCAAGACATACTTGTTTCTTTTTTGCCAGTCCATGGGATAGTCAGTATTCTTCTCTAATACCACAGTTCAAAGGCATTAACTTTTCCTCTGTCATTCTTAACCATTGTCCAACTTTCAAATGCATAGCAACCAAAAGAAAATAACATTACCTAGGCGTTAAATCTTTAGACGTATTAACTTTTCCATTGCTATTATTTTATTTACATTTAAAGAGCTGTATTTTCTATTTCCAATTTTGTAAATGTATTTTTCTTTTATTTTCTGATATTTCCATCTTGAAAGTTCATCTTTGTGATCACATCCTTCCTCAATTTTTTATGTTTTATGTATAAATCTGTAGATCCTAAGTCTGATTTGGTTCACATTTAGTTTCTGAATCTCTAAATATGTAATTTATTTTTCAATAGTTTACCAGTATCCACCATTAGAGTTCTGACTTGAGATCCATATTTGTACTCATTGGGGGGAAAGAAAAGGTGATGTAAAAGAATGTGCCAACTAACAAACAATATCATTAATTTTACATGCAATTAAAATCTTGTTGAAGGTGATTTAAAAATGGCTGGAAGAATATACATCAATAGGGAACTTCCAGAATTTCAAGCGTCATTCAGAAGGGTGGTACAAGGGATACCAAAGTTGATATCAAATAGATCTTGACTGAAAGCAGGGAGTAGCAAAAAGATACGTTTTGTTTTGTTTTTATTAATGATGGTATGGCAGTTGGCTATCTGGATCATAGTAAATTATGGACAAAATTAAGAAGAAAGGAATCATAGAATACTTAATCATGCTCATGAGAAATCTGTTCATAGACTAGTAGCTGTCTGAACATAACGGGTGTGCTGAATGGTTTAAATCAAGAAAGGTGTGCGTCAGGGTTGATTCTTTCTCCATACCTACAATATTTATGCTGAGCTCATCATTTGAAAAGCTAAACTATACAAAGAATGCTTTTTTCGTTAGGACTGGAGGAAAATTCATCAACAACCTGCGTTATGTAGGTGACATAACCTTGGTTAAAGTGAAGAGGTCTTGAAACACTTGCTGCAGAAATCAAAACCTATGGCGTTCAATATGGATTATATTTCAACATGAAGAAAATAATTCTTACCACTTGACCAGTAGACAAGATCGTGATAGAGAGAAGGATGACGTTGTCAATTATTTAGTTTTATTTGGATCCACAATCAACACTCATGGTAAAGACAATCAAGAAATCAACATTACAGAACATGAATTATCCTGGAGGACATAATGCTGAGTAAAATATCTCAGCCAAAAAATGTCAACTACTACATAACCCTATTGTTGTAAAGCAGAACTGTAGTGGGGAATGGGAACAAACTAGGAAAAGTAGCTAGATAATGAACACTATATTGGATCATATGAGGAAAAGAACTGTTTAAAAGGAATATATGATTGGGCACTTATAACAATGCTTTTGACACCAACAGTCAGGAAATCATAAGGTGAATTGTATTAGGAAATTCTGTTGTCAGGGACCTCTCCAAAGAGCTAAAGAGGAATGATGTCAGTCTAGAGACTAAGGTGTGCCTGTTCCAGACCATGGTCTTTGCAATTACTTGCCATTTGTCAGAGAGCCAGACAATGAGTAAGGATAATAAGAGAAGAATCAGTGCCTTTGAGTTTTGGTGCTAGGAAAGAGTATAGAATATAGCATGAGTCACCAAGAAAACAAATAGGTCTGTATTAGGGTTAAACCAAGTTTCTCCTTGGAGGCAAGAATTTTGAAACTCTCTCTCACATACTTTGGGCATGTAGACAGGAGAGACCTGTCCTTGGAGAAAAGCATCATGTATATAAGGGTAAAGAGATCAAAAGGATTGACACAATAACTGAGGCAATGGGGTTAGTTGTTTGGAGTCAGTGAGACTGGCTCGGGATAGGGCAAGTCTCAGAGTGATTGTGCATAGGTTCTTACGAGTTGCAGGCAACTCTACGGCACATAACAAAATGTTAATGAAAGATATTGGTCTATAGTGGTGTTTTTTTTTTATAATGTCTTTGCCTCATTTTAGTAATAGGGTTATGCTTACACCATAGAATTATTCTGGGAGTATTCCTTCTTTTTCCATTTTTGGTGTATATTAAAAAACAGTTTTAGTAGACTTAGTGACAGTTCATCTCTGAATGTTTTATAGAATTCTTGTGTGAATCCAACTGGGCCAGGACTTTTCTTGAGGTCTTTTTATGATATGCTCATTTTCTTCTTTTGTGATGGGTCTGTTCAAGCATTCTAAGTTTTTCTGGGTCAATCTTGGCAAGATGTGGGTTTCTAGGAATTTGTAAGTTTCACCTGTTGTTGTTGTTGTTATGTGCCATCGAGTCGCTTGCAACTCATAGCGACCCTATGTACAACAGCCTTAAACTCTGCTCTGTCCTGTGCCATTCGCACTGTCTCGGACACTCCCATCCCGATTACCCCAGTCACTGAATCAATCCACCTCATAGAGGGTCTTCCCCTCCTGCGCTGTCCCTCCACCCTCCCAAGCATGATGTCCTTCTCCAAGGACCGGTCTCTCCTCACAACATGTCCAAAGTATGTTAGACGGAGGCTCAGAATCCTTGCCTCCAAGGAGCCACCCGGTTTAACCCTTTCCAGGATGAATCTGTTTGTTTTCCTAGCAGTCCATGGTATTCTCAATACTCTTCTCCAGCACCACAGCTCAAAGGCATCAATTCTCCTTCTATCCTCCTTGGTCATTGTCCAACTCTCTGATGCATAACAAGTGATTGTGAAGACCATGTCCTCTTTCAGACGCACCTTAGTCTCTTGAGAGACACCATTGCTCTTCAGTACTTTGGAGAGGTCCCTAACAGCAGACTTTCCCATGGCAATACGCCTTTTAATTTCCTGGCTGCTGGTGCCAAGACGGTTGACTGTGGAGCCAAGCAAACTAAAGCTGTGTACAATCTCAATCGCTTCACCATCCATCCTGATGCTGCCAATTGGTCCAGTGGTGAGAATCTTTGTCTTCTTGACATTGAGCCTCAATCCATATTGTAGGCTGTAGTCCTTGACCCTCTGCAGCAGATGCTTCAGGTCCTCTTCAGTTTCAGCAAGCAAGGTTGTGTCATCTGCATAACGCAGATTGTTGATAAATCATCCACCAACCTTGACCCCACATTTCTCCTCATAGAGCCCAGCCTCCCGGATAATCTGTTCTGCATATAGGTTGAAAAGGTATGGAGATAAGATGCATCCTTTGCATACGCCCTTCCCAATTTTGAACCAGGCAGTGTTGTCCTGCTCTGTTCTGACAACTGCCTCCTGGTCCAAGTATAGGCTTCACATTAGAATGATCAAGTGTTCTGGGAAGTTTCCCCTAGGTTTTCAAATTTATTTGAGTATAGCTTTTCATATTATTTCATTATTATTGGTGTAACTTGGTTCTGTTGTGATTTCACAGCTTTCAGTTCTGATTTGCAGAACTTAATTTCTTTTCTTTTGTTAAATTTGCCTTTGTTCTTATTAATGGTTTCAATTGCTTTTCTCTTTTATAACCACTGATTTCAGCCCTTATCATCACTGTTGTTCTTTTCTGTTTGATGGAGGGGTTAAGTCCTTTTTTCGCTCCCATCTTTTTTACATATTTGCCTATTGCTATGAATTAATCTCCAAGGACTCCCTTATCAGTGTCCCAAAGATTTTCTTATGATGTATTTTCATTTTTATTTGTTTTGAGGAATTTTTTTATTTTGAGAGACCAAAGAGACTCCATTTTGTAACCTGTATGCCATTTTAAAGTGTATGGGCTACTAGCATGTTCCAGGAAAAACTACAAACTGAAAAGCAGGGGAGTAACACCCCCCCACCCCAGGTTACTTCTGTATTGACAGCAGAGTGCTGTACCACTTAGAAGGATATTTCTCCAAATTATAGTAACAACTGACATTTAAATACAAAACATCTCTGAGGTCGTCTTGATTCTAAACTAAAGCAACCAATATAGTATACTGTTGTTAAGTGCCATTGAATCACCTATGGCCTATAGTGACCCCATGTACAGCAGCTCTGAAACCTTCACTGTCCTGAACCAGTCTAACTAATTCCGACACACCAATCTCTATTGCCCCAAATACTGTATCAATCTATCTCATCTGGTGTCTTCCTCCCCTCTGCTGTCCTTCCACCCTTCCTTGTATGATAGCCTCTTCTGGCCACCTTCCCAAAGTATGTTGGAACTAGTAGATAGAGCTTCAAAATCCTGGCCTCCAAGGAGAGACTTGGTTTCAACCTCTCTAAGACAGACTTATTTGTTTTCTTAGCACTGCATAGTATGTTCAAGACTCTTCTCACAACTTGAAGGCATCAATTCTTCTTCGGTCATCCTTAGTCATTGTCCAGTTCTCTGAAGCATATCAGGTAGTCTAGCCCCTCCTAATGACTTTCCCAAAGTATATGAAATGATGTTTCACCATCCAAGCCTTTAAGAAGTGCCTTGATTACACTTATTTTAAGATGGGCTTGTTTGTTCTTTTGTCAGTCCATGGGATATGCCAGTATTCTTCTCCAACATCATATTTCAAAGGCATTAATTCTTCTTCTGTCATCCTTAGTTCTTACTGTCATTGTCCTTACCCTAAGGAAATTAAAATATTCTGGTCTGTTTTGCTTCTCTGATCTTTTCTTGTAAAACTTAATATAAACCTCCATTAGAATGAGTTCAATCAGGCAAACTTTTAGTTCTCCTCCTATTCTGCTCACTCTTGTATCTATTTTCTGCATCATATTTGGTATTGAACATAGTCTTTTGTGAACCTTTCCTTTTTGCCTCTGAAAGTTTAAATATGATTTTTCCCTTTGTTGTAATTCTAAATCATTGTAGAGTGGTTTTCTCTCTGAGAATATCAATACATGACCTTTTGCAGAATGTTGGGGAGGAAGGGAGGGTCTCTGGACAGGACAGAGTGCCTAAACTCCAGATAAGTGCAAGCCTCTCAACGGCCTTTAATACATGGTAGAGAAAGCTCCCCTGTGTTTGGCTGTATGCTCACCACCAGGGAAGATGGCTGCCACATCTATTGAGCTGGGTGTGGTCTGCATAAGGCTGAGTTTCTCCTAAACAATCCGCATGCCCCACGTCTGTAAGCCCACTCTATCTGGTCTTCCTGTGTACATAAATGTACTGCAGATCCCAATAAAATTGAGCTGAATTGACTCTCTGATCCTCTCCTGCAGTGATCTTGCTTACTCCCCTCAGGGTATTGCTGTTAAGTTGCCAGAGAACAGACAGTGACAATGACCAATGCAAGACATTGCTTCTCCTTTCTCCAATTTCCTTGAAAGACACGGTTATTTATTAAAAAAAAATTTCCTCAAGTAAGTGCAAATGGCTTGAGATTCCTCTCAACAAGTCAACTCAAATATTCAAGCTCATTGGACTAGAGTAGCTGATAGGTTAACAGTGTACAATTTAATTAATAGACATGAAGATCTCTTAGCCTGGTGGGGGAAGTTTTGTAATTCTTTCCCTGCTTAACATCTGTTGTAAATTATGCTTTGTAGAGAAGAAAAGATATATAGGCAGCCAAAATGAGAATCAAACCACTTTTGAAAGTATAATTTATTTACAGATAAGTAAATAAAACATAAATGAACAGATAATATAATTATCACTGTAAACATTATTATTCAATATGCAGATATATTTTCTTCATATTTATTGTTAATTAGCATTCTTAGAATTCATTTACCATAAATTGTTTATTCATTTTAGTACTTATGTAAATTAGCACTATTTCCAGCATTTGTATATAAAGAATAAGGCTCCTAGTTTTCCACATGTCTTTTAATCTTATGCACACGCATTTCTGTCTAGTACTCAGGTAATTATGGAGTAAGTACCTCATGGAAATAGTAAACATAAAATTCACCATGAAATATATCACTTTGAGAATTAAAGACTTTGTGATTATTCCTCATGTCAATAAATCAGATATGAATTGGATTTATCTTACACAAGACAGAATTTATGGACATTTTAGTCACAGGTTCAGTGACTACAACAATGGAGTCAAATATAGCACTGTTCACGAGGATGATGTATGCTTGGACAATGTTTTGTTTTGTTGCAAAAATGTTCACTATGAATTGGAGCCAGTGAGACAGCAGGCAACAAACAGCTTTGGTCAATAATGCCAATTTTCTCTCATTTTTATGCATTTTCTTTGTCCCTCTCCTCCTCTTTCCTTCACCCCTCCCAGAATTGTATCCATTGTTCCAGATTGTTGTCATACAAGTAATGCTTAATTATATATTCCTTTTGTGCAATTCTTTGCCTCTTCTGATCTACTGCAGTGTCCATTATCTATCCATTCTTTTCCTATTTTCTCACCAACTCCCTCATGCCTGTCCTATTTTATAACAGTGGTGTTATGCATTATATGTCCTTTTGTGACTGAGATAGTTCACTCAGCATAATGTTCTCCAAGTTCACTCATGTTGTGTAATGTTTTACAACTTCATTGTATTTTCAGTGCTGTATAATATTCTACTGTGTGAATTTACCATATTTTTTTCTATCTATTTATTCGTTGATAGGAACTTGAGTTGCTTCCATGTTTGCTATTATAAAAAACACATTGGTAAATATGGTGTGCATACATCTCTTAGAGTTGTGGCTCTGGTTTCTTTAGACTATATTCCCAGTAGTGGGTTTCTAAATCAAATGGTATGTCTATTTCTGATTTTTTTTTAGAAAGCACCAGACTGCCTTCTATTGAGGCTGTATCATTTTACATTCCCACCAGCAGTGACTAAGAAATTTCTCTACAACCTTGCCAGTGTTTGTTATTTGCTGTCCTGATGTCCTTTGCTCCTGTTGCTGGGGTAAGATAATATCTCATAGTTGTTTTGATTTGCATTTCTCTGAGAGCTAGGGGTTTTGAACATTTCTTCTTGTGTTTGTCATCTGAATGTTTTCTTTGGTTAAGTGTCTATTCATATTTTGTGATTGGGTTGTTTAGTTTCTTCTTGTTGAGGTACTGGAGTACTCTATAAATTTTAGATTTAAGTCCCTTAACAGTGTGTCTCTGGAGACAAAGGTGCGTCTGGTACAGGCCATGGTCTTTGCAATCAGTTGTTATGCATCAGAGAGCTGGACAATGACCAAGGAGGATAGAAGGAGAATTGATGCTTTTGAGCTTTGGTGTTGCAGAAGAGTGCTGAGGTGCCATGGACTGCTAAGA